>NC_056735.1:1995972760-1996043578 GCF_019279795.1 Protopterus annectens
AATTGGTAAGTTGATTGACTTACCTTGAGGGTGTGCCAGACCTGAGGATGGTGCTGGAGGGCTGCCTATGTTGGATGCGCACAGTTCACTTCCTATACATGGTGAGCACAGGTAGTGTCATGTTTGGCATCCCTTTTACTGTCTGTGCGAGTCAGAGAGGGTGACATTCCCTGGGTACCTACTGTGTCAGTGCATATGCTATGCATTGCCTTTTTGCCAAGGCCAGGTCATACTGGGCATGCCTCCTTCTGCCTACTGGGTCCGGCTCAGGTTGTTCCTCCTCCAAGTCACTCTGTGCCTGTACAAGCCTTGGCATTGGTGGAGGGCTGTGTGGCCCTGCCCTATGCTGTTCCTGCTGCAGCTGTTGCCACAGGATCATATTGTGCAGCATAGCACATACCATAACAATTTGAGTGCATGTAGTTGGTGAAAACTGCAAGGCTCCACCGGATGTGTCCAGACACTGAAACTGTGACCTGAACATCCCAAACACATGCTCTATTATATGTCTTGCCTGTGCGTGTGCCTCATTATGGCGTAGTTGTTCAGGTGTGTGTACATTTCTGATGGGTGTCATCAACCACGGCTCCAGTGGGTACCCAGCATCCCCCACTAGGTGACCATAGGGGATGTCCATATTGGCAAAGCTGTGGTACAGCTGCATCAGATGCCATATATCGGAATCATCATAGCTTCTGGGGCAGCCAGCACATACATTCAGTATAATGCCCTGGGCATCGCATACAACCTGGCAGTTGATGCAGGGGATACCCCTGTGGTTAATGTAGGCCCTACCATGCTCACCGGGTGGTGCTTTGATGCATACTTGCGTGCAGGCTATAGCACCCACTACCCCAGGGTAGTCTGCCATTTGGTGGAAGAGACGCATATTGCTGGTCAACACCTCACGTGTGTTGAAGAAATGTACATGCTCACTGGCATATGGGGACATGGCATCCAGGAACTGGTGGAATACACTGGATGCAGATGCCTGTGAGATCCCCATGATATCCTCAGTTGTGCTCTGGGAGGTAACTGTGGCTAGTATACCTAGGCCTACACATACCTTGGTATCCACTGGGATGGGTTCCCCTCAGTGTATTCGATGTGTCAGGTTTGGCCGGCACAGCTCAACAATCTGCTGTAGGAGGTCTCTGTCCACCCCATAGCGCTCCACTATCTCCAGCTCATGTAGCCCCTGGTAGGTTACCCTGGGTCTGTACAGTCTTCTCTGTCTCCTCACTGAGGGTTATTCGGCAGCATTCACATCCTCACCACCCTCAGCCTCCTGCACATTTTGGTCTATGTTGTCTGCTGCAGCCCTTCTCATTTCGTTGGATTGTTTTGTAAAATTTCCTCACATGTATACACTAGTGGTGTAGAGTGTGGAAAACCCGAGGGTATGGTGCTTGCTCACTTTATCATAGTGTTCTGGGACAGGCTGGGCCTGTAATCTGCTGATTGTGATAATTATCGCAATCTGCTGATTGTGATAATTATCACCTGTTTGCCCAGCTTGTTCACCTTGACTACTCTCCTACTGCTGTTGTCCCACCCAATTGCAGTTGGCAGGTATAGACACACCCCTATCTTAGGTGTGCTAAGCCAGGAGCAATCCTGAGACACAGGGCTCCAATGTACATACAGTATGCCTGACACCCCCCCCCCATGCTTTCACCTATATTCGAGTCCTGCACCCGGCTATCTATGCACATACACTCTTGGGATCTGCATCACACCCTGGGGATAAACGGGATTCACTATTTTCCACCTTGTTTGCATAGTATTGTCTTCTAATGCATAGTTACATGACCCATACTGAGCCTTCCCAAACATAACCACTGCTTACTGTCGCGCAGACCCACACACATCTGGTTAAAAGCACCTTACTATCACCGTATTCAATGTCCCTTGTTCTTCCCAGCAACAAAACAACTGGCCGCTGCACAGCTTGAACCAGGGACCCTGCACACCACAGACGATGTGTTTTACCACTAAGCCATGGCAGATATACATACATCTAAAGTTATCATGTACAGATCATCCAGCACAGGCATTCAACAGTATAGGTCATGTATTCCATCATGTAGATTTATGTGTGCTAATGTCCACACACACACATAAATATATATATATATATATATATATATATATATATATATATATATATATATATATATATATATATATATATATATATGTACACATATACATATACATACGTGGATATAGAATATATATCCCAACAGCAGACCACATGACACCAAAGCATTAGACAAGAATGAAAAGGAAACCACATGTGCCTCCTGCATTATGTACTGGTGTTGCTATCAAGGCAAGTGTGTTTCTGTGCATCACACAGGCTCAGAATGTATTAAGGGTAAGATTAGGGCTGCTGACATTACTCACCAGACCTATTGCCAAATGTATGTGTATGTCTTGCCAACCCAATCTCTTGGCCGATTGTGACATTTATGGCCACTATATAGGAAAACAACAAAACACACTCCTCAACACATCCTGGAGCTTGCCACTCACAGACACCAACACATAGGATATGACTGCCAGGTACACATACCTGTCATGCTTTGGAATAAAACACCTATCTGTTTATTTTATCACACTACAGCATTATGCAGTTACAGAACACGCTACCAAGATTACTGGCACACAGCACTCCCAGAGGTGTACTTCTAGGTGGGTGACATCATCAGCAATGGAAAAGTCAGCGATAGGGATTGTATGGAGTGTGAGCAGTCTAAAATGATTATTCTGTCCCCAGGCAGACAGATAGAGAGACACACACACACAGTTGGCATGGCTGGGATTAGAACACCGACATAACTAACTTATCACACTACAGTATTATGCAGTTACAGAATGTGCTACCGAGTTTACTTGGACACAGTACTCCCAGCGGTGTACTTTTAGCTGGATGACATCATCAGTAATGGAAAAGTCAGCGATAGGGATTGTATGGAGTGTGAGCAGTCTAAAAGCATTATTCTGTTCCCTGGCAGACGGAGATACACACACACACACACACACACACACACACACACACAGTATGACTGGGTTTAGAACACAGACCTAACTACCTTATCATACTATATCATTATGCAGTTACAGAATGCACTACCAAGATTACTGGGGCACAGCACTCCCAGAGGTATACGTCTAGGTGAGTGACATCATCAGCAATGGAAAGGTCGGTGATAGGGATTGTATGGAGTGTGAGCAGTCTAAAAGCATTATTCTGTCCCCAGGCAGATGGAGACACACACACACACACACACACACACACACAGTTGGCAAGGTTGGGATTAGAACACAGACCTAACTACCTTATCACACTACAGCATTACGCAGTTACAGAACGTGCTATTGAGATTACTGAGATGCAATGCTCCCAGAGGTGTACTTCTAGGTGGGTGACATCATTAGCAATGGAAAAGTCAGCAATAGGGATTGTATGGAGTGTGAGCAGTCTAAACGCATTATTCTGTCTCCAGGCAGACAAAGAGACACACACACACAGTTGGCATGGCTGGGATTAGAAAACCAACCTAACTACTTTATCACACTACAGCATTATGCAGTTGCACAATGCGTTACTGAGATTACTGGGACACAGCACTCCCAGAGGTGTACTTCTAGGTGGGTGACATCATCAGCAATGGAAAAGTCGGCAATAGGGATTGTATGGAGTGTGAGCAGTCTAAAAGCATTATTCTGTCCCCAGGCAAATGGAGACACACACACACACACACACACACACACACACACACACACACACACACACACACAAACACACACACAGCTGACATGGCTGGCATTAGAACACTGACCTAACTACCTTGTTACAATACAGCATTACGCAGTTACAGAACACGCTACCAAGATTACTGGGACACAGCACACCCAGAGGTGTACTTCTAGGTGGGTGAAATCTTCAGCATTGGCAATGATGGCAATAGGGATTGTATGGAGTGTGAGCAGTCTAAAAACATATTTTTGTCCCCAGGCAGATGGAGACAAACACACCCCAGTGGTGTGATCAGGACAACTGCCTATCTACGGACCACTATTACAATACCACATAGATATGAGCTATGCCACAGACACTACACCTTTCAAGACTATCAATATGACCTTCTAGGAATGCGAAAATCGACATGGATGCTGGCAGTTATGATGTACATACCTGTGAACCAGTGTGTTCAATGTAGGAATCCATCCTGAAGTGGGGTATGACCAACTGTTCACTGGATGACTACTATCGCTATACAGGGTTACAATGGCCATGCCCATACACATAGAGGCACATAACCAACACAAGGTGTCACTGGGCATGCTCACACACTTAGTAACACACGGCCGTTTGGAATGCACTATGTGTCCATCTACACAACGTTATACTGGGCATGCTCACACACTTAGTAGCACAGGGCTGTTTTGTATGCACTCTGATTCTAAACACGGAAGGGGACAGTGGCCATGCTATTACAGTTAGATGTGAACAACACATTGTAATGGACTTCGGTGTCGATAGTTGTCATTGTTAGCAGGAACGCTGCACTACATATATCTGACACCGGTCTTCTACACAACATCTGCTGCTGTCCGTCACCTTAGATGTACCAGTCTAAACCTGGCACACTAATACCACCTGTGGTGATGTCCTGCCAGGTGTGGCTACTTTGCCCATACAGTGCCATTCATAGATGAATGTCCTGAGACCAGGTTAACACCCTGACACCTAGAGGACAACTGCATTGTATGTGTATGGTAAACAGTGCTAGATGTCTAGTGTTCATAATCACAGCTGCCCAATGTAGATCCAACAATGGGGAATTCTGACATCTGTGCAGTGAGGAACACCTGGCTGAAGGCTCAGTTGTGCACAATAGCACTACCACCGTATACCTCGGATACAGACATGTGGGCCATAACACTGGTACGGACCGCTCCAGTTGGTGGTGTCCCCACGTACATGAAGGCCACTTACATGTACTGATGAGTACACCCTCAAAAGGCACCACAGATGTGTCAGGTGCAGATCACAGTGTCAAAAGCCGCATTGTAGGATGTAGCCCTCAGACATCACCATGTCCTTGGACCAACAACACACATCCATACATGTGGTAGAACATATATTAGTACAACACCATGTGCCCCATGACCAGTGGACTGTACCTAGCTCTACATCAACTGTGCAGACTACCCATGTACTGACACAGTAGCATCATGTGTTATGCAATGCAATGATACCACTGTTCATAACCAGGTTGGCTGTACACATAACAGAGGCCCTGGTTCATATACAGCAGTAACAGATGACTGTTGCTGTACACCAGCAAACACCTTCATGTTTGGATATGACATACATGTATCTGCCATGGATTTGTACATGCCACACACACACACACACAGACACACACACACACACACACACACACACACACACACACACACACACACACACACACACACACACACACACACACACACACACACACACACACAAAACACATATGTACATAGCATAGCTGTTGCTGTCCTTCGTGCAGACAGGTAGCTACAGCAATTACACACATGCACATGGAAGGTAGGTCCATGGCTGTTGAATGCTAACAGTACATAAGGTGTGATATCAGTGTTGACTGAGTTAACATACCCTCTGTACTGGTTACCCATGACAACTATCATATCATACAATAGTCCATGTGTCATGTATATCATCACACATGTCCACCAATTGCAATGCCTACAAACATGGCTAAATGACAGGAATGCAGGACCTACACACATGTACATGTAGTGGTGTGCATTCAGCTACCATGTGTGTGCAGTAGCTGATGTTTGCAGGTGACGTGTGTCTTACTACAACATGCAGTTGCAATGCAGCCCCATCATTGCCAACTGTATATGGTGATATACTGACAGTATGGTAAGATGTACATCAGGTATGGATGGATGTGTGGACATAACTAAGTGGTGTTCCATCTTTGCAGATGGATGTTTGCTGAAGACAGCTCACAGGTGTGTCACAAGCCGTCCTACAATAACATGTGCAAACACTAAGCTATGTTTCTGTTAATTGAAGGGGAACACATACAACCTACACAGCGGTCAGGGTGTCAGTGACTGTAAATCACTTGACACCTGTAACACTTAAGACCTCCCATGTGCATATATCAGCACAACTGCCAAAGGTAGCTTCGGTACACATTGTAATGCGGGCAATACTGCTGCATGTCTGTCATATGTATCATAAGATAGCAGGTGTTTGATTCACAGTACTGCCATGTGTGTTTGCTTGTGTGTCCATATATGCCACGTGTGGTGGGGAATACATCCCAATTGTTACTCACACTCCTGTACACTGTTGTAGATATCTGTACATACTGCAGTGTAGAAAGCAAGACATAGGCAGGGGTGGGGTGTGTATCACACACATGTGAGCTATCTGTATGTGCATGACATAGGTGCATTCATTTGTGGACTCCACAATGTGTGTGTGCATGTATGTATGTATGTATGGCTGTCTGGTCCATTGAGTGAGGATATGTGTTACCATAGTGAACAGATAGGACCCTTAACCATTCCAGGTGGTACAATCTACTACCCTGTTGTTGCCATTGATCTTAGTCATTACTGACTACCTGTACATATGTATTCTCTATGTCGCATCATGTGGGTGCACAGTACTGTAATGGTGATTACCATATAGGCAGTCCTCACCTCAACACTATCATGTGTGTCTGTGTGTTACAGTGTCGTTGACGAATACGTGTGTGTGTGTGTGTGTGTGTGTGTGTGTGTGTGTGTGTGTGTGTGTGTAGTTGTGTGTTCTCATCCTGTAATGTGAATGTGTATTACTGCAACACAGTGAGGTCTCAAGCTATCAACTGGCTTCTACCCTTGTCATCAGCTAGACTGTTATGTAAACTCCCCGCCCCATGTAACTGTACCTGTGATATCACCCGGTATGGATGTCACATCTCTAGCCACTAAAGCTTAGTACACAGCCTCCATGCTCCTGGATCAGTAGCTGTGTAGACATCTTTGGAATGTCAGCCTTTCTAACAGTGAGGTTGAAGCTACAAATAGCATGCTGGTATTGCCATACATACCTGTGAGTAGTCCACATTTACACATGGGAAACTGCAAACACTGGCACTCAATGGCACATGCAATTAGACCTGAAGGAGGGAAGCAGGACATCATTACAAACATGTTGTTACTGTTGTTACCAAGATGCATACTGTGAATAGAAAACATTGCATTCTAAACCTGTACTACATGGTATGTCTGCTGCATGTCAACAGTACACAATAATTGTAATCTACACTTATTTCCCTATTCTGTTCATCCTATGCATTGGACCATATGAGCATATCCCTGCACCGATGGTATGGAAGACAGGGATGCGGCACAGGCATCATCATATGTACAGGGTGATAATGTTTGCCAGGGGCCTAGGCTGCACCAGTGTATGACATCATATGTGTGGGTTAGGGCCTGTGATCTAATTGGCCATGTGTGGTTGTTATGCATGTGAATGTTGCGTTGCCCTACAGATGTTTCTGGTGTGTGCGTGTATGTCTGCACACAGTTCTGCCATGTGTCTGGCCTACACAGGGGTATTTGTGACAGCTCCAGACTGTACAGACCAGGTATTACAGCTCACGGTGTCCGGCCATGGCCACGTGACCTGTGCCTGCCAGGGGTTGCATGGGCACTACCAGGCAGAGGTGCAGATTGGGTACTGTCTGATGACACATGTCCACTGGAACCGTGTCCCCATTGGCAACATCCAGGGCCACGTGCACGTGGCCTGCTGTGTCCTGGTGTGGACAGAGCAGCACCAGCTGCACTGCTGCTGCTACCGCCACTATGGGAGCAGGCATGTAAGGTAGCTCATTCACGTAGACCTGCACCAGGTGACTTAGCTGGCCTACGTCCCCATGCCCTATGCCTCACTCCTACCAGATGTTCCAACACAGACAGCTCACACTCGCAGATTGTCATGCCATGGTCAGGGATTCCAACCATGTCACCCAATCATCTGTCCAAAACCTCAGCAATCTGCTGTTGAGCATTTGCCAATGCCTGGATGTTGTCGTTTAATGAATGGATAGCAGCCCTCTAAAGCCTCTGCCTTTCTCTGTTCTGCCATTCAGCATGTGCCTGTGATGCCATAACAGCCTGAAATTTGCGTCTGATGACACCAGCTGCTGCGCTCTGTCCTGCATGGGCATGTCGGCCAGAGGTCCTCCTATGAGCAGCACTGGCCATATGCCTGTGTGGCCCATCTCCAGTCATTTTCCTGACACCATGGTGTGAATACACACCTTCTGTAGCCACCACACTTTCCTGTTCCAAGCTACTACATGCCTACTGTCCTTCCTCTATGGCCACTGGTGATGGGTTATGTGTTGGCATGAGATCTGTGTGCGGGGATGAGGAGGCTATAGGTGGAATGGCAACCAATGGCACAGATTCAGCCCCTGACAACCCTGCCTGTGCCTCAAGCATATGTTCATCATCACTGCTAGAGTCTGTGGGGACACTAACATCAGATGGACCGCAAGTGGGTAACGCACCTACATTACCTGTGAAGGCAAATAAAGAATCTACATTACAATACAGACACAGACACACACAGACACACACACAGAGACACACACCATGCATGTGATTTGATAGAAGGCATGCAACATGCATGTGATACAGCAGATGGTATGCAGCTCAGACAATAATATTGGTAGTTATCATACATCCCTGGGTTGCACACAACAACATGCATGTGTCATAGCAGAAGCCATGAATTTCACACAATCATGGTAGTAAGCATGCATCCCTGAGTTACACCATGTGGACCAGCACAGGTTAACAGTACTCATGGCTGATGTGTGGCATATGACCTTGACATTAACATGTAGTATGACATGTAGTCTGCTGACGTGTGCATTAACATGCATACATGTTTAACACAATGGTGTCCTGTCACATATACAGTGGGGTAATGGTGTCACTTTGCAGTGTTGTCTGTCCACCCTACAGATAAAATGCACATTTAGCAGATGTGCATGACCATTGAAGGGTATTATGAGGCGCCTATATTGCTATACAGCGTGAAGTACAGACACAGTGCCATTTCATGGAATCATGAGGCATCTCTATTGCTATACAGTGTGAATTACAGACACAGTCCATAGCCATGACTGTGTGCATACACAATACATATATACTGTAGATTGTGACCCACGTGGCTGAGGTGTATACACACTAAGCCATTAGGTGGAATGTGTGGCACAGGTCACCAAAGGCCATACAGATGACACCCCTGCACATCTGCAAACATATTTTAGCTGCCTAGCAACCATGTCCACACATGGCAGACTTGTCAATACACCATGTCCCACATGACATTTGTGTACCGCACACGCGAGGTGCATGGCTGACAGTGATGTCTAACAGCAGCAAGGGAAATGTACTGTATCTGTGGCCTGATGTGGTTGTCTGTATATGTATGTGGATGCTGTACAGGTGACTACTGTCATGCTGTGACACAGTCATGATGTTCAGCACATCTTATGTGGTCAAATGATGTTACGCCTCCACAAGCTGTGCACAGGCCTGTAGGATGTCCAGTGTCCTGCATCTGCAATATAACCATTCAACAAAGGCTATAGTTGGATCATGTGTAGCCAATGTACAACAGGGTGTACACACAAACATATCACATCTACTGTGTGTTGCTACATGTCTCTGGCCATCTTCCATGGCCATCTGTGAACATGTGCTGGCCAAATGGCTGTGATGGCCATCTATCTCACATGTCTGTGTTGTCCCATATGACATACACCCATAGATGTCATATACTCCACTGTCTACAGGGTTATGCAGACAAAGGGTTGTATGTTTGGTATGTGGGGTATGGTTTATGGGATAGTGAGACAATGCTGCAGCCAGCCCACTACATGTCATGTACATGTCAGATGGCACATCACAATGTGTGCACTCATAGCATGGGCATAATCCACAATGGTGAATCCTGTGGGCTGCCCATACTCCAGGTCACTGTGTAGTACTGTTTGTGTACCCCACATGTGTAGTTCTGATGTGTAGTACATGTTCCTACATAGAACAACACCTCCACCGTTGTTTGCACAGCTGCCCACACATCTAGCAATGACAGTTTCTGAGGTTTCATGTCGGTGTTTCACTTTGTTTGTAAGTATTGTACATGGGTAGCCATTGTGATGGATTGCAGATACGGCCTGTATATTGTGACCAGACCATACATTATGTGCACATATGTTAACTGGCCAAATGGCAAATAGATCTGTGCATTAATATGCCTAATACTTATAACTGTCTCACCTGCAATGGCCTGCTGTCTTAGCAGAATGCCAGAGGTACCTATATAGGGTGACACAGCAGTATGATCATTATCCACACCTGTATGACAGCTACAGGGTGCAATGTGCATGTTAACACATTTGCCAGTACAATAGTATATACTATGGAGTATGCACATGTGTGCATACACAGAGTAGCATACTATAGTATGCGGCATGTGTGTATACATGCCTTGCATATGATGTTACATTACATATTGTACAGTGACACATGCAACTATATGGGATATAATAGTTATATGTGCAGCAGTGACTTACCAGGCAACTCCAGGCTCAGTGGTTGAGAGGCACCCACCTCCACAATGCCAGCTAAGGCTTGTGGATGCTGTTCTGACGGTGTCCCCAGGTTGGCCAGTAGCTCCTTGGTACGTGTGAGTGGAGGCTAGGTTGGTGGCCCACCACCTGTTGCACCTTGTTCCCTGGCAATTGCATTTGCATGCTGTTTTGCAAGTCTGATCAGGTCCGTGCAGTGTCTGTGCACCTGCTGGTATGTGCGGTTATGGCCACCCACATCATTAACCCTCCTGCGAAGTTCCTGCCACAGGTCATCCCGCTGCTGTGTATGCTGTGGCACATGGCTAAGCAGGACATCATAGCTGTCTTGGAGGTAAGGTATAAGGGCCTCATCCTCCAAGTGGGAATAGGCTGGGAGCCTTGCTTGTGTCATACCTGGAAGACATAATGATGGAGACAGGTCACCGTATCTCAGAGATGCACAGAGATACAGCTGCACATACATGTGTATCACATTTATTACATATAAATAGTTGTCTTCAAAAATCTTCATTACACTGACACCACTGACATGTTTGTGTCACACACATGTGACACCAAATGGGGATTGGATATTATCACCATATATGTGTGTCACCTGATTGCATTGCTCATACTCCATGTGGTTGCTGTCTTGATGTGGGCATGTCTGTTTGCCTGTACTGGTGTTTGTACCTATCAGCACATGCCTGGATGTGTCCACATTAATTCTGTCAACCTTGATGCTGTGTATATGTCACATATAAACACATACACTGCCTTAATGGACATGACCTGTGACAATGCAGACATGCACACGGAAGCCTTTACATGCATGTGTTTTGCCATATACATTTACACGGCACTGTACAGCAGTTCAACATCCTGCCACGTATCGCATGTGTTGCACATGTGATACTCATGGGACACTGGCTAGTCTGATGATATTTGCAGGGATGGTTATCAACTAGTTGTCTGTATGCCCTGGGCCATGTATGAGCCTAGGATGTAAGGTTACCTAGCTGAAGTTGACAGCTGTGTTTCTGGCACCAGGTGAAGCAGTGCCACATAACTGATCCACATGGTTAATGATACATCTACCATGCGGTCATCACACCATGTCTGACAGAGGTGAAAAGTGCAGCTTTGCTGGACAGGGTTGCATAGTATGACAGGAGTATGTAATGTGTATGGCACAAAGATCTTTCCAGCATGTGGCGATCCTTGTACTAGGAAGGTGGATGTCCATGACGTATGCATTTCAGATCAGGATATGTACGTGTAGCATGTCATACATCACAGTGTTGGACATGTCTTTATGCAGGGTAAGCATCATGCTACATAGTGGAGATGAGGATTGTGAAGGCTGGTGTCAGCCATCCAAACATGTCCAATACCCCTTAAATGTGATATGTGATCTGATATTGGTCACTTGAGTGATGAGTATGGCTGTACAATGATCTCCATGTTCATGGATGGCACCCTGTCATGACTAGGGTTGCCTCTTATGACTACCTAATAGGCTTGGTGACACCACTAGCTCAGGGAGGTAAACTGCACAGCAGTATCCCTTACACACAGTGTCCATTATGTTGACCACTGCCTAGGTGGTAGTTCATGGGTACAGGGTTATTAACCTAGCCGTGACAATGCAATATGCAGCTGTCAAATTGTGCACATATGTCACACACCTCAACCACAAAGCCCCTTCTGTATGTTGTCCACAACACTGAGTCAGCTATTGCTCCTAGGTCATAGCCATTCACATACTTACATAGCAGATGCCTACCATTTGTCTGTGTGGTATGGGCTACAATGAGGGGGGAGTACAATGAATTAACCCTGTTTTACTGTAGCTGGCACTAGTGTGATATGCACATATTACTCAGACACCTTTTGTAGTGTTGGTTCTGTCAACAGTCCATTGGCAGAACACTCCTGTGACATGCAAATGTACATCTAGTATATGGAGTGTACGTGGAACACAGTATGGGTGATGATGTCCTATGACCTGTCACAGGTATGATATGCAGTGTGAAATTATCCATACTGTCATCTACATCTGTAGTGCTAACAACATATACGTTGAGTAAGGTTCATGGACAGACCAGACTTTGCATGGTAGTAGTGCAGTGCCTCCCATTATGAGAGGTGTCTGCACTTTGTGGGTTGTGATAACTGTTGGTGTGCACCATTTAGTGTTTTCACAAACTGACATGAAGCTATGTTTTACATGATGTGTATGTGTAGAGCAAACTGTTTTGCCATATGTGTATGATATAACCAGGGATGTGGACAGGTCCCATGCAGCCTGAGTGCACCTTGTACCATCATAGTTATGGTTACAGGGGCGCTGTAGTGTACATGGATATGTGATTGTGTACCTGTTGGGTGGGCAGTGTGTTTATGTTATCCAACACCTTATCTGTATTGCTTATTCATGCTCAGCACTTGTTCAGAACATGTAAGCACTACATGAGATACTAATTACTATAGCACTCATTTCTCCTCATTACCTACAGGTAAACACTGTTTGTACTTACATTTCCCACTTGCTTGTACACACTTTCCTCACATATCTAGTGGGAAATAGTTAAATATTCAGGTATGTCCAAGTGTCAATTCCCAGTGTTATTGCCTGTCTATATGATGAATATGGAACACCAAGTATATACTGCTGCAGAGTCAAAGGTACAAAACACAACGAAAAAGTTGAGGTAAAAAACACACACTTTTATCAAACACAAAGCTTTCAGGTACAAGACCCTTTCTCAATGATAGACACAGGTACATTAAAATCAGACATTAAATACACGCCCAACACATCACGTGACCCGCAGCCATGGTCATGTGACTAATGTATTAAAATAATTACATTACTTATAATTTTAATTTTAAAACATAAACAAGTGAAATTCATACATATATATATTTGCTTACTTTTGTGTACTTATATTTACATGCACACATATATACGCAAATACATTACCTATGTTACTTTAACTTAGTGTGTTGTATTTTTATTAGAACAGGTTTTAAGGAAACATCAAAATTTAATCCAGGGGATGTATTAGCTGCTAGCCTTACTATCCACTCATATTCTTTATTATCTAAATGATTACATAAGTCCCCTCCCCTGATAGAGCTAACAACACATTCTATTACTCTAAACTTGAAACTGTGTGTAAAACCACAATTTAAAATATGCTTAGATAGAGCATTAGTCTCCACTCCCCTCCTTATACTTGATTTATGCTCTATGATGCATTCCTTGAGTTTTCTAGTCGTCTTGCCGACATAGAAACAAGCGCATGCCTCACACGTTGCCAAATAGACAATGTTACTTGTCATACAAGTTGCATGGCACCGAAAAGTAAATATCTTCTTAGTGACAGGATGAACAAAACTACTACCACATTCTGAAGAATCAGCTTTCTGTTTGTATATATCACTACAGCAACTACAGTTATAACAACTAAAGGTGCCATTACCTAGTCCATTAAGGGAAGTAGCAGTCACATATTCAAAATCTTTGTAAGCTAGAACATTCTTAATAGTCCTCATATTTCTGTATGTGAACAAAGGAATTTCACCTACAACTAATCTAATATCTTCCTGAGCTAATAGCACCTTCCAGTATTTCCTTATTATAGTTCTGACTGCATATGAAAGAGAATTGTAAGACATAATAAATCTTACATTGACCTTTTTATTTAATTTGTCCATTGGGGCAACAACATCTGTACTTGTATTCAAAAATACAGATGCATACATGGAATCCCTATTAGATACTACATGTTCTCTAGCTTCTACCAGCATACCTTCTGGATAGCCACTTCTTCTAAAGTCTCCACATGCCTCATCAATTTGTTGTAAACACTTGACGTTATCAGTGTTTAACCTACTCACTCTTGCCAGTTGCCCCCTTACTATGCCCCTAAAAATATGGGGTGCATGCATACTGGACGCATGCAAGTATCTTCCTGATGAAACTTCCTTCTTAAAAACAGAAGTATTAATAACATTGTTCTCCTTAGTTAAAGAAATATCCAGAAAATTAACTAATGTCTTAGAATAATCAGCCTTAAAGTGTAGAAAGGAAGTAGTATTATTCAAATATATAATATAGTCTTGTAACTCACTGGATGTTCCTTTCCATAAAAGAAAGCAATCATCTATGAATCTCTGATATAAACTATATTTTCATTCAAAAAGGTAGTTTCATTACCAACATAAGATTTCTCCCATTCATAGAGAACAATATTTGCATATGTATTTGCTACCGGGGTTCCCATAGCCACCCCCGTTTGCTGCAAATAATATTCCTTATTGAATATAAAGATATTATTTTTTAAAACTATATCCAACAACATGCAAATGTTCTCTGTGTGCCTAACAGTAAAAGTGGAAGAGTGGCTTAAAAAATTCCCTTATTGAATTGATGCCATATTCATTTGGTATGACAGTAAATAATGAAGTAATATCTAACACAACCATGTATATATTCTGACAATCCATGTTAGATTGCTTAACTTTTAAATACCATGTTCTAAGTTTAATAAGAAAATCAGTGCTGTCTTTAAGGACAGTTTCACATTTACCCAAAAGTGGTTGTAACTGCCTCTGTAAGTACAAAGAGATAGGTTCTGTTATCCAACCATTTCCTGAGACAATAGGTCTCATAGGGGGATTTTCACATGATTTATGCACTTTCGGAATGCCATATAGTTGGTTTATGTTTTAAAATTATAAGTAATGTAATTATTTTAATACATTAGTCACATGACCATGGCTGCGGGTCACGTGATGTGTTGGGCGTGTATTTAATGTCTGATTTTAATGTACCTGTGTCTATCATTGAGAAAGGGTCTTGTACCTGAAAGCTTTGTGTTTGATAAAGGTGTGTGTTTTTTACCTCAACTTTTTCGTTGTGTTTTATATGATGAATATGGGCATCATGAGGCAATATAGAAATTGTCTTGTATACACAGTCAATGCTCCCCTCCTAACATACAACACTACAGTCTGTGGGAGATGCACATATCTAGCCATGCTGGAGGTAAAGCTCTCTCCAACCCAGACTGAACATGACAATCATGTGGGGATGTTAAACGTTTGCACCACACCACACTCATCACATAGTCTCACTAGATCTCCACCACCACAGGCTACACATAGTAAGACTGCAACATTTGCAGAGCCTCTCAATACTACTCAGTCTAGGCAACAGAGAACTCCAAAGCAGAAATGTAGGCAGCCCCCATCCCCCAACACAACACCAATTACTTATAGCCCACAAACTCAGTGTGCCCATCAACCACAGCCAATAGGGTGATATAACGTACCCAACACACTACTCATAGGTGACTCTATAGGCGGTCACACTGATGTCCCACTCAGCAGACTACACAAGGTGATAGTTACTGTCAGCTGCCTGTCAGGTAACAGGATCCGCAACATAACCTATGCACTCAGGTCACTCCTCAACAGGTACAAAATGACTATGTCATTCTCCATGTTAGTGTGAATGCCCTGAGATGTACCTTCCTGGACTACATGTAAAGAGACATGGACTAGCTCTCCGATCATGCAGCCCAGGCAGGTTTCACCCTAGCCCTGAGTAGCATTCTGCCATCATCCAAACTGATAACGCAGTACAAGGACAAAATGATTTACTTCAACAATTGGCTATGCTTCTAGTGTCATTCCAAGGGTATCCAGTATCTGTCTGCTTTGAATGACATGGTCAACAGAAGACGATGCTTTGGCACAGATGGCCTGCATCTGTCGGCCCTGGGATTCTGGATAATGGCTAAGGCTCTTGCTGCTCCTATAGTGCCTGTTTTAGGTACGGTTCAAACAATATATTCACCAGCATAACAGGAACAGGCAAGCAAAACCTGAGGATAATGCTACTCACTGCTTGACGTCTTCATCTCAAACACACTCACCCGAGGCACTCCTTGTAATGGACCACTTCGATATCTGTGCAGTGACTGGGACCTGCTTCTAGGCTCCTGAGAGCACCCCTGCACTACCAGGCTATTACACATACCACACCTTTCAGTCATGTAACCAGGACTGGAACACCCACGGCGGAAGTGTGTCCATATTTCCTAAGGATATCCACACCTCCAGGCTGGTTGCTTAGCACAATGCATCAGAGGTTATCCAAGTGCAACTAAATCTGGCCATAACTGCTATACAAATTGTAGCTTGCTACAGATCCCCCACCATACCCCATGGTTAACGGTCCTCACTTCTTGGTGTACTGGAAAGTAGGATTCAAACAGACACACTACTGATGTGCGACTGACACTACCCCACCATTAACTGGGATAGCTACTCATGTACCGACACATTAGTCCAATGCTTTCTGGGATTCAGAACCTCCAATCACCTGGACCAACCTATCCACACCACCACCAGGGCCAACAATATCCTAGACCTGGTCATTACCAACATGTGTGACTGGTGTTCCACACCTGGGGTTATCTCCTCATTGGTCAGATCCTTACGCTAATCACCCTTGTTATCCACATCCCAGTACCACACCCTTTACGGAAAACACAGTACAATATTTCTACAAAGCCAACTTCAGGCTTCTTATGACAGCAGTAGTAAATGTCATGACACCCATGCAGATGGACAATACAGTTACAACTGCTGAATCATACACAACTGCACTTAATTAGCACTTACACGACTGCATGGATCATGCTATCCCAAACAGAAACATGATGGTGCCCACGAGAAAACATAGGCCACTCTGGTTGTCCACTGCCATGGACATAATGTACAATAGAAGGAGGAAACTGTTGCAAAGTAGAGTACAATCCCATGAGTGGAGGAGCTCCCTGGTCAGCCTTAGTAAGAATCTGAGATCCCTTATCACATCCTCCAAAGCTAGCTACGTAAACATAAACGCAACTAATTCCAAGGACTACCACAAAGTGTTCTAGAGGTATGTTACTACTCTCGATGGCAATACCCACATCTGCTCTGACATACAGCAGTAAGGCACAAATATTAGATAACCGACTGATATTGGCAACATCTTGGCAGATAGGTTCAGTGCTAAGTTTACACCCCTCTCACACCCTAAAGGGCCCATATCTATACAGGAATGATGCAGAGTCCCAGCGATCACAACTACGCAGTTCAAAGCTGCACTCTCTAAAGCCAGGAACACAGCATCCATGTGACCGTGCAACATCCCAGGCTGCAATTTCCACGAACTTCAGAATGAAATGGCTCCCCACTTTGACACCATATTCACTAATAGTCTTGCATCAGGCATTGTGGCCCCTGAATGGCACACAGCAACAGTTATCACACTCCACAGTGGTGGCTCCACAATGGACCAGGGGAACTATTGCCCTATACACTTGACTAGACTGTTCTGCAAGGCTATGGAGCACATCATCATGGATCTCATTCACAGAGACATTGGTGGCCTTCAAACCTTTGATCCTACCCAGTTTGCATTTGTTATGGCCAGACCATCCCTCCTAAATCTGGTGGAGTCCTTTGAGACAGTTACCAAGGCAGTAGATGAGGGTAAGGAGGTCCACACAGCCTACCTTGACCTCTCAAAGGCTTTCAACACTGTTCCCCATTCTGGTATTGTCAACATACACATCCACCTGCACATTAAGCCCTATGTCAAGAAATGTTATGCAAAGTGGCTCACGGACAGACCCCACACACTGAGGGTAGCATACCCTAGGTCCTACTGTAAATCAGTTACAATTGGCATCCCCCAGGCCTCGGTCATAGGGCCCCTCATGTTTGGTATATGCTTCTCTGAGGTACAGGCTAGCACAGGAGGACTTACCCTGAAAAGGTTTGCAGATGACTGCAAACTAGGGGCCATGATTGATTCCCCAGCTGATAAAGACACCCTCCATAAGGGTGTCACTGTGATGGATACCTGGTGTCAATAACATGGCCTCAAGCTGCATGCCACAAGGTGCATAGACATCCCCTTTGGATTACACCAATCACCTGCAGACTGTCACATAGGTGGTAGTCCCCTACATACATAAGACATAATAAGGGATCTTAGAACCCAAGTAGATAGCATTCACTCCTTTGATAACCATATTGCCAAGGTGGTGTGGATATCCTTCTATGTGGCCCCCCTAATCTCTAATGGGTTTGTAGCCAGAACAAAAGCAGCCATTGTGCCTCTCTACTCATGACTTATGAGACACATTAAAGGGTACAACATCCCATTTGGGGTGTACCTTATGAGACAACAGCAACAGCTTAAAATACCACAACATTACCACACCAAGAGGAATACTGACCTCCGAAGCATGACGTATGCAGCCCAACTACAGAAACTCCAACTGTACTCATTTGCATACCGCATACTCAGAGGTGATCTCTACTGAACATACAAGGCCCATGTCCAAAACAGTATTGATGGATATGCTCCACATATGCAAAAGCCCCTGAGAGCCACATGCTCTGGGATATGTACCTTAAAGCAATGATGACTAGGAAGTGCTGGAGGGATACATTCCTGACCCGGACACTCACCATGCTTTGGAACATGATCCCTATGTACATCAGGCAGGGACCCTCACTAGCACTCTTCAAGAGATACCTCGATGGGTGGATGGGAGACAGACATGTACACCAGGGATCACTGCAGTGGCTCTGCTGTACAGAGGTGCAGGAAATGAATGGCTCTGCTGTTCACAGGCCCAGGACACTTACCTAGGGAGGTGCCACAAGTGAAAACACTGTAGTTTGGCTTACGAATGCCCTTGGCCAGACAGCATAGTACCTAACTATGAAGCTATTACATATCCTTTGTGCATGGATAATTGATTAGCTCTTCCATTTCAATTAGCTATCATGCTGATACACTGTCTGGTGACTACAAGTCATATGCATCCCGTTATTGTGTATTGTACATGCCAATAGACATACCTGATGTTTGCATAACATAACAGTAATGCTATGTAAAATGTTAGACATATCTACCTACAATACTGTACATTTCACATTTTTGCCACAATATCCCACAATGTAAATCATAACTGCACAGCAGGACCACCTTAGACATGTTATTCTCAGTTATACGCCCATACATATGCCTACTGTTACAGTATATCAACATATACTATCCCCTGTTATGGCACGTACTTGTTGGACCAACCCTGTCACTGACAGCGGCTGGAGTGAAATTGTTGTGTTCAAAGTCCTTATATAGCATCCCTTGTGGTGTATTAGGTGATTACCTTGTAGCCCACAGCAGTACACACAGTTTCTATGAGCGTTACTATGCTCAACAATAAATCACTACATAATACCTTTTCCCAATATATGCATTGCGTACACTTTAATTATTACAGAACAGGTACTACATACACTGACATACTGAGTGTTCTACATACATTCTTAGTATCCCGAGTTGATGGTAATATAAGTTCTATTCATTTTCTGTTGTAACGTTTTTCTGTTATGTACATACGGTTTGAATGTATGACAAGCCATCCTTTTATACTTAGATATCAGTAACATGTGATATCCTGCCACCAGCTGATGTTCCGGAGTAGATGATTACATGCACATCAGCTGTGCAGCTACTCCATTAGCCAATGACATGGCAACAGTGGGGTATAATTGAATATTCCAATTGGGCGTTTTCCCTTTGCCCTACCTTTGAGAAAGACGGCTTGGATGTGTTGTTTGTGATGAATTGCAACAGCTATATGGAGACACACAGAGATATATTAACTTCATGGCCCCCATGGATTGTGTGTAATGGCTAGAGGATGTAGTTCTACATGTGAGTCTAACTGTTATATCAGCCATCTGATGCGGCATAATTGCAAACAAACCCTGTAACATTGGCGTCTGTTCCATTGTACAACAGCAACGATTTCACATAGGGCCATTATAGTGTGTCTCTGGCAAGGTATGTTAAGGCTTCTGCAGATTTCATAGAGTGAGTGGATGTTTGTGATGTTATTACAGTCTGTATTGCAATTGTTTCGGGTGTGGGGGAGATGTAGATTGGTGTACATAGCAGATGCAGGTGTGTAGGAACTGCATTTATAAATATTCAATATGTGAACTGCATTTATAAATATTCAATATGTGTGTGAGGGCTCCTTCCCTATTTGAAGACCTATGCTTTAGTAGACTAATACTATTGTTATGGCAGGCTTATTCATTAAGCCATTGTTAATTGGTTCCTGTATAGCATGCAGGTGATGTTGGTCCTTCAATCCCTTCGGAAATGCATCAATATGTAATGAAATGTTGCTACATGAAAGCTGTCTCATGTATTTTTGTCACAGATATTTGCACTCATTGGAGTTGTGTTGGTGACTTAACCTCTTTGGCTTGCGTTGCCACCTTTTCAAATGGACATAGTGGGACATTTGCAGGACACAAATCAGATTTTAGAAGCCGACCCATACCCACAGTCAGTACAAAGTATAGAACTTTACATATATGCCTATATAAAAGCTTATATTCTTTGTAGTGGTTTACTTGCTTATCCTGTTTCTTGTTACATGTAGATATTTTAGATACAGATGACTATTTTATGCAACAATTACATTAAATATGGAACATGCCAAATGTCTTGAGATTGTAGGACATTAGTATTTGTACTCATTTTGGTCAGGACACTACCGCACATAGAGGGATTGCCCCTCGCAATTTGGGACAGGTGGTAACCCTATCTTTGGCTCATGTCCATAGCACATATTTGTAATAGTGTATAGACATATATAATCTCCATATCCCTTGTTCATAACGTTCGGTCGTGGCGGAATGTGTGATTGCTATGGTCCATGTTAGGCACATATTTGAAGACTTTAACCGCTATATATGGCATACCCACATATCCAGGAAAGCACACACTTCCAATGACCACATTACCTAGGTAATGTACCTAGGAACCTATAAATACAGTATCAACACATGCTGTTAGCTTAATTTACTGTTCAGGTATTGACTTACCTTGTGACAATAGCAGTTGTGTGTACAATAGTTGAGGGCTGCCTATGTAGGATGCACACAGCAGACCACCTATACATGACAATTTGCAGGTGGTCATGTGTGTGTGCCATTCCTTTTACTGTGTTTGCAGGTGGAGAAGTGTGTCAGTCCATAAGGGCCTACACTGTCAGTGTATGTGCTATACGTTCCCTCTTTGCCAAGGCATGGGCATACTGGGCATACCTCCATCTGCCTACTGGGGCTGGCACAGGGTGTTCATGGTCTGAATCTCTGTGTGCCTGTGGTGCCCTTGCAATTGCGGTGGGCTGTGAGGGCCTTCACCATTATGTCCCTGCTGCAGCTGTTTCCGCAGGATCATATTATGTAGCATGGCACATACTATGAAGATGTGGGCACACATGCCTGGAGAATACTGAGAGGCTCCAACAGATATGTCCAAGCAACAGAACCGCAATTTCAGCATCCCAAACACACGCTCTATGATGATTCTGGTTTGTGCGTGTGCCTCATTATGGCATTCCTGCATGGGTGTGTGTGCATTTCTGATGGGAGTTATCATCCATGGCTCCAGTGCATAGCCAGCATCCCCCACAAGGTGGCCATATGTGATGTCCCTCCTGACAAATACCTGGTACAGCTGTGAGGCATGCCAGATGTGGGAGTCGTGGTAGCTTCCAGGGTTGCCAGCACACACATCCATGATAATGCCCTGGGCATTGCACATGACCTGGCAGTTGATGGAGTGGTATCCCTTGCGGTTTATGTAGCGCCTACCATGCTCACCGGGTGGTGACCTGATGTGTATGTGCGTGCAGTCTATTGCACCCAGTACCTCCATGTAGTCTGCCACATGGTGGAAGGGGTGCATATTGCTGGCCAACTCCTCCTGAGTTCGGGGGAAGTGTATATGCTCATTGACATGTGGTAACATGGCATCCAGGAAATGGTGGAGTACCCTGGATGCTGATGCCTATGAGATCCCCATGATATCTCCAGTTGGCATTGAAAAGGTACCTGTGGCTAGTATTCTCAAGTTTCCACATACCTTTGTGTCCATTGGGATGGGTTCCCCTCTGTTGTTTCTGGCTCTGAGGCATGGCTGGCACAGCTCAACGATTTGCTGTATGATGTCCCTGTCCACCCTGTAATGCTCTACTATCTCCAGATCATCTAGCCCCTGGTAGGTTACCCTTGGTCTGAACACTCTTCTCTTCCTTCGGTGCCTAGGTGGTTGGCAGCATCATCCTTCAGACTACCATCAGTCTCCAGCACATGATGATGAATCAAAGCTATGGCAGGTCAGAGTGAAGGTTTAGTTTACCTTGCAGTATGTTCCATTTGTGAGAATTTTTATATAGGCAAAACTGTTAGAAAATTGGGTCATAGGGTTAGAGAACATAGGTTAACTATTAAGAAAAAAGATCTTAGCAATGCTTTAGCTAAACACTCTGTGAACTATTAACCACCTTAAAGCTATGTGTTTCCCATGTCTAGATATAATCTCTTCCCAGATGCATTCTCCATCTATTTCTTCCTTACCTATTAACTTCTTCTATTCCCTATCTGTACTTTAGAATAGCATGTAATCATGTGTATCTAGCATTAAACACATATCTATGTTGTTATAATGCAAAATAAGAACTTCACTGTAATTACTCTTCTGTATATATATTTGGAGCTTTTCTTCCAGGGTTTCCGCTGAAAATGGACATGTATCCAGTTGGACTTTCCCAGTTAACAAATGTAAAATAAAATAAAATAAAAATAAACTGTATTAAAATAAAAATAAACTGTATTAAAATAAGATTTTAGAAAATTTACCTTTTTTGTATTAGGGAAGGTGAATAAAAATAGATTTGTTGAAACTTAATTATTTGGAAAAAAATTTAACTTAAATGACAGAGTTTCCGAAGGCAGATGTAGCACCAGGAATTAATGATAACATTTCTGGCAAAAGTAATTTGAAATATGTTAATAATTAGTTATTTGTATGCATTTTGTTTTAAGAAAATGTGAGTATGTGTTATATTAATAACAATTTTATATTAACATTGTACTTATTTTAAAAGTGTAGAAATGCATTAATCAAAGAAATGATGTCATGACGACTGTTAGTATAAAAGGAAATGAATGTATTTGTATGAATGTTCTAAGGAAGTTCTGTAATAAATGTGATGGAAGCAATAAGCTTCACTCTGGCTCCAGTGGCATTTTGTTGTTGAGTTATATTATGCATGTATGTCAAAACAACCAGTGTAATCACCTCCTTTTACATTACATCTTTCGCTTTATAATCTACTTTGCTCACTATCTCATTCATCACCAATGCAAATAACATTCCACTCGTGAGACACCCTAGTCTTATACCACACTTCATGTATATTTATTTACTGAATTAACCATTTGCTAACACTCTCACTCTATTATTTTGATGTGCTAATATATACACTATTACCTATTTCATACTTCTCCATAATATCCCTTGAAGCACCATGTCTCACTGTATCAAATACTTTGCTAACATCACCTACAATAAGTTTCAAATCCTCCCCTAACCTGACCCATAATTCCTCCGGCAACCAATAATAATTCCTGCCATCTGTTCCCTTGAGTACTGTATATACTTCCTTCCATAATATCCCTCATCCTTCCTTTCTTTCTCCTGTGTATTATTCATATAAAAAATGTTATAACATGTGTCATTTAGTGTGATGGGTCTCCAATTGTTTATTTCATTCTTCTCTTCCATATTAATTTAAATATTATACTGTCTCACTCTTCATAAACAAAACCCTCTTTAACAATGTATTTATTCAGTACTTTTACAAAATACCCTCCTTGCCAGTCTATGTAATGTGTATTTCATACTCAGTACCATTTGGGCCCATTACTGAATTAACATTTACTTAAGTACTTCATCCAATTTACTAATACCAATTTCTTTTTCAAATTCTTCCTTAACTCATTCTGAAAATTTCTTTATTCTCCTTTCTCTCTTATTTTCTATCCTTGAACTTTTATACATAGTTTCTACATGCTGTTCTATAATACTCATAATTTCCTCTTGTGTTCTTTTTACCTCTTATTTTAAGTTTATTAATTTCTCTTATTATACTAATATCCACCTTTACTATTTTACCCAGATATGCAGACACCTCCACTCTTCTCTTTTGTAAATATTTCTGCCTAAACATAATGTATTTTTTCTCAATTTCTTTTGTATATTTATTTTTCAATAACATAATACTGTCTTGAATAATTCTGTAAATTATCTGATATAATCTTATAAATGTTCCCATATTTCACTTTCTCTTCATTTCTTACATCATCCTGCTACTGGAAAAAACCCACAAACTTTTTAAATTCAATCCTTCACTCAGACCAGTTTTTATAGAAATCCTTCATGGCTATATAATTTTTCTATAACTGTAAAGCTTCCGAGTCTCAAATTTTGCCCCCAAATTTCTCATTTATTCATTGTATTCCCTTTTCTATTTTAATATACTCCCTTTCTTCCATCACAACCATCTACATTGCAAAATGGTCTGAGACACCTTTCACAACTGTATCACCATCACCAAAGTCTTCCAATCATACAACATAATCAATTTTGGATCCAAATGCTCTTCTCCTCTCTTCTGTATGTCCATTGACATTTGTTCTAGATAGCTAACTTACCACATTTTATTACAAACCTCTCAAGCGTACCTCATTACAAGAAACACAACTCATTTAGTGTCTTAAAAAGCTCATGTGCCTCAACCTTCCTCATTGAATGGGTCTGTCACAGTGTTAGGAATTTTTAACTGACATTCATGATAAATAGAAATAAATCATATTACTTCATTAAAATAGCTCTTTTATAAATAAAACCGGCATATTTTAACCATCCTATAACCTTCATAATTGAATTTGTTAGTAAGCTGTTAGTGTGTGTTCCACATTTTGCCCATTTGTTCCACATTATGAGGGTTAGTGTTCCTTATTTAGGAGATGGAAGATCTAAAGCTATGTTTTATGACTTCCTGTATTTTTACATTGTGCCCTTAAATCATAATTAAAATCCCTTGCAATTATAATTTTCATTTTAACCATTGCATAGTCTAATATTTGATTAAACAAATGCTCTCTTTCCTTGCTAGTTGCATATGTATATGATGTTAAAATTCCAAAAAATATGTTCTATTCGCTTCATATGTGCAACAGTTAACCTTCCCATCCCTACCAACATTATATCTAGCATTTTCATTGTTTCTTTATGCAAAATAGTAACTCCAGATGAAATTTCACTTCTGAATTCCCTAGTATATTTCCACCCCACAACTTTTATGTTTGGAGTCTTTCTTCACTTCTCAAGAATCTTGCATCCTGTAACAGAATAACATCCAAATGACACTTAGCGTACTATTTCAGTATCCCTATCTTTCTTACAGTGTTAATAATACTGTTTATATTTACTGAAAGCACTCTAAAATTGTTTCTTTTTGTTCTTTTTAAGTTTTGGGAAATATCTTCAAATTTTTATTTTCTTATTTTTACTCTTTCTCCTGTTTATTTTTTTCCTTGGGTTAATATATAAATAAACCATTTTATAGGATCATAGGATGTTACTAGGCTATTGGCCCTTAGGCCCTTGCAATCCTAGCCAAGAATATAGCCCATGTTCTGAGAAGTCAGCACCTGATGCCCCTGTCCAGCAGGACACAGGTAGAATCCCAGGGGTTTCTTTTCTGTTCCGCATCCAGTTATCCAGGTCATGCTTAAAAAGGGTTAATGAGGTACGCTGCTTGACATGGAGAGGGAGTCTATTTCATTGAAGGGGGGAGTCTCTGGAACACAAATCTGTCTTACTAATAAGTCTTATTGATGTCACAGACCAGGCAGAGGTCACCCGTGTGGGTTACTCGAGGGGAGCTTGACTTGTGGATATGCAGCAGTCCCATCAAGGTAGGTTGTGAGAGTGCTTTGTATGCCAGACAGAGGTCACCTCTGAGGAGTCTGTATGAGACTGAAACTGAGTATGAGGCTAAGTAGAGGGTCAGGGCTTTTAGCCTACCTGTGTAGACTAGACGTTTGAGGCCTGGGATGCTCCTGGTGAGGAACCTCTGTGGTCTCAACAGGTGCTGCTAGTGCTTTGTCAGGTACATGCCAAAAGAGGTGTTGTACTCAATAATGGGTCTTATAAAGGAAGACTACAGGGATGTTATGACCTCCTTTTCCCTGAATGAGATACCCTTTCTAATAAGGTGGGCCATGTAGAAGGCTTTCCATACAATGGAACCAGTATGGTGCTCGAAAGTCAGTTTGCTATTTCCCTGGGTGCCCAAGTCCCTCATGACTGACTGCCTGCTTATGACCTTGTAATTACTGTGATAATTTGTGGGGAAGTCACTCTCCACAGAGAGGATGATGATGCATTTTTTGGCATTTGCTTTGAGGCCATGTTTCTGGCATCAATCATTTGTTTGGGTTAGACCCTCTTGGAGGATACCCACATCACTAGGGAATTGATGACACTACCCAGCTTACAGTCATCTGCAAACCTGGTCATCTGTATCTCACTGCTTTTGCCCTTCACCTTAGAAAACTATATCCCTAATAACAGAGATCCCCAAGACCGATCCCTGGGGTACACTGCTCATTATGGGTCTACTTCTTGAGTTGGCTTCCCCTATTTTGACTATGTGGGTTCTATCAATGAGCTAGTTTGCTACCCATCTGGTAACATACAGATTGATGCCTAGTTGAAAGAGTTTATCTATTATACCAGAGTGGGGAATAGTACTGAAGGCTTTATGGCTTTGCTGACTGTCTCGAAGAAGTTGACCAGATTTAACAGGCAAGACCTCCCCTTGATTAAACCAAACTGTGTGGGATTGAGTGTTTAGAAGTTGCCAATGTTCTTGTTAATGAGGTCCATGATAATCTGTTCTATGGCCTTGCAGATCAGGCTAGTTAGGCTGATGAGTCTATAATTTCCTGGATCGGTGGATGCTCCATCTTTGTGGAAAGGAAGGACAGTAGCTGTCCTGCACTCAGGTGGGATGAAGCTGGTACTCAGGTTTTGGTTGAATAGGGTAAAGAAACAACCAAAAGACCAGTAGCCCAGTATAATCCAGAAGTATTTTATTCACTCTCTTCATTCTCTGATGTCTCGAATGGAATGCCTTCAAAGGAGAAAACACACCCAAAAAAAACACTCCATATAAATAGCACAATCAATTATTGAATAAAAAATCAATTAAAGAAAATTACAAGCATAATTAAAGAAGAACTCTCCAATTAAGTTCAGAGTTCATACCATTAAGTATACCATTTTACGGCGAGTTTCATTTAAGCAGGGGAATAATGACGGAAAACAGTCTTCATTTTCCTCTGCACATGCTTCCACTAGTTTTATTTCCTCTGGAGAAGAGGAGATGCATGCTGTGAATAAAAATGACTTTCACCAATTCCTGAACCCCAGAATGGGGCTCAGTATCAAAAGAACTTTCGGAACAGCACAAGTACTCAATATGGGGGACCACAGAGCAAGAAACGCCAGAGAGAGGGACAATATAATGAACATTTGGCAACAACAACCCCAGCAGTTCCCACAATGGACAAGGGGTAAATGGAACTGTCATTCATATATTGTTAATTTGTCTGGTTATGTTCTTGATGACTGTGAAAAGGCCATTTTAGAATGTGGACTTAAATTCATACCTACTGTTATGCCATGTATTCATGAGTTAAAGTGTGACATTTTTAGATTTATTAGGAAACTGCAGCTTAAAGTATTGTTTAATGGTAAGATGGCTTCTTTAGATTATGATTCAGATGATATTTATTCTAATTCAGATATGGATAGCTTTTATTCTTGTGTATCAGATGAAACATCTAATGCTTATTATGTATTTCATACTAGCATGATTTCTGCAAAAGCAAGTCCGTTCCTATTTTTAACAATGAGAAGATGTTACAATTGTACAAGATGTTAATTTTTTTCAGTGGGACAGGAAACGTATGAGTTTCTGGGGAATGTTAATGACATCATATATAATTTAACAAAAGCTGAATGGTCTGCTCCAGTAGCTCTCAGCAATAACAAGTATCTTATTTTTAAGCCCTCTGATAAGAGGCAACAAACTTGTTATTATGGATGTAACCCAATATTTGGATATGTGCTATAGACACCTAAACGATGACAATGTTTGCCTGAAGGTCCCTTTTTCTGTGTATAGGTCAGCTATTAGTCAGTACTTGGAGCTGATTGGAATGAGTGTAAGACTGGGGTATATTTCCTCTGATGATGCTAAAAAGAAATTTGGTGTGGATGGTGCTGATATTGCATGTTTTTATGGTTTGCCCAAAATACACAAAATTCTGTTGAACCCACCTGGACACCCCATAGTATCAAGGACTCATTGGATGTTTGTTACACCAGCTGTTACTACCTAATGTGATGTTGCTACCTGCATACATTAAAGATGTCTTTGATATTTTGAAGAAAATTAATAATGTGGAAATTAATAAGAATATGTACTTTGTCAATATGGATGTGCAAAGTCTATATACAAATATTGTTCATACTTCTGATATTGAAACTGTTAGGTGTTTTATGGGTGAATCTACTGCCACAGAGTATATTTTGGAATTGTTAACTTTCTGCTTAGAAAAAAAAATGTTTTGAATTTAATGGGGAAATTTATCAACAGAAACAAGGTACGGCTACGGAGGCGGCATTTGCCCCTGCATATGCCAACCTAAGTATGGGGTTATTTGAACTAGAGTGTATATACAGATCATCATTTTATATACAGCATGTTAAATTCTATGCTTGGTTTATTGATGATCTAATTTTTCTGTGTGATGGGAGAGAAGAGAATGTGGATGAATTTATTGAGCATATACATTCCAATAGATTAAATCTGTCTTTTGATGGCATACAGAGGGGCAAAAAAGTGTCCTTTCTGAATGCCGAATTGGATATTTCAGGGCCTAGAGGGTTACATACTAAAGTACATAGAAAATATGATGGAATTAACCAATATCTAAAAGCTTCCAGTTGTCACCCCCCCCCCCCACACATACTATTGAAGCCCTCCCCTATGGAGAAATGGTGCAAATTAGTAGGTTATGTAATGATCCTTTAGAACTTCAGGAGGAGATGCTGAGAACAAGCCTAATGTTTGAATCTAGGGGCAATAGTAGCTTGATTATTGACAGAGCAGTTACCAAAATAAAAAAGAGGGAGACAGACAATTATCCTAGGTGCAAAAAAGTTGGTAATACATATGGTGGAAGTCAGACTGAGATTTATTTTGTATCTGCTTATAGTTGCTTTAGTGACATTCTAACAGGTTTGGCAAAATACTATTGGCAGCACATGCAATGTAATGGAGATTCTCAGTTATGGTTAAATGAGAAACTTAAAATCTCATTTAGGTTAGGGAAAAGTTTAAAAAAAATTCTAGTGAAAGGTAAATTTATTATGCCTAATGTTATTGTATATAATTTGAGATTTAACTTTGGAACCTATGTATGTAATAGATGTAAGTCTTGTAAACATATTGTGAATAGTTTTGGAAATATTGGTGGATGTAGATTTTACAGTGAAAAGTTTTTTCAAATGTGATACCACTGGTATAATCTATGCTCTAAATTTCCATGTAACAAATTTTACATTGGTCAGTCTCAGAGAGCGTTCAAAGTAAGACTTCTTGAGCATATAAGAGGTACAGAAAACTTTAAAGAAACTAGTTCTGTGGCAGTTCATTTTCATCAAGTACATCAGGGTTCATCTGTGGTTTTACAAGGCACCATTTTAGAAAAAGTGGATGGTAATAATTGTGAATTTACTGACACTTATTTTAAGGCTAATCTTTTATATAAATAAGCCATCTATATTCTTAAATTTGATACTCTTATACCTAATGGCATGAATTCTGAACTTAATTGGAGAGTTCTTCTTTAATTATTCTTGTGATTTTCTTTAACTGAATTTTTATTGAATAATTGATTGTGCTATTTATATGGAGTGTTTTTTGAGTGTGTTTTCGACTTTGAAGGCATTCCAGCCAAGACGTCAGAGAGTGAAGAGAGTGAATACAATATTTCTGGATTCTACTGGGATACTGGTCTTTTGGTTGTTTCTTTATTTTATTTTATTTTGTTTTAGTTGTGTGTTATTTTGGTTAAATAGGGTGCCTAATGGAGCTGCAAGTTCATGGCTGAGTTCATGTAGGATGCTGTCTGGGATGTTATTGGGTCCCATGGAGGCTGTATTTTTTGCCTTTGAGAGGGCAGTGGTGATTTGATACTTAGAGGTAATTGGGGGAGGGAGCAGGTGCTGCGGATGTCCAGATTCGCTGATGGAGAGGACAGAGGGGTGAAGTTTTCACTGAACCTGTCTGCCAGCAGGTTGGATATATCTACGGCATTTGTGTATGTGGTGCCCTTGACCACCAGTTCTGAGCAGATGTGAGTGCTTAATTTAAGATTGAGGACATATGTGAAAAGGCCTTATAATTGTCTTTAGTAGATGTGGCCAGTTTGGACTCAAAGTTTGCCTTGGAGAATTTCACTAGTGCTCTTATTTGCTTGACAGGCTAAGGAGAGATTTATATATATATATCTATATACTGGTTCAAGACGAATAACAGCACACCATCAGTGCATGGTTTCAATGTCTATGGAACATTCAGGTCCAACACATTACATGAAAGCACTAAAGGCGGGGTTGTCTCCATATTCTTATAAAATACACTTCACTTTCAAACTCATTAGACAGGATAATGACCTGGAACTTCTCAATGTCACACTTGTGATTAACAAAATGCCTTCTGATATCATCACTATCTATAGGGCCCCCTCCATGCCCCCCTTAACACATACATCCTAACTCAGGTGGAATCTTTCGATATTTAGCCAAGCACCACTCTCCTGGGAGACTTCAACTACTCTACTGTAACCTGTGAGACCTGCACATCCCCAAATGTTGTATTCAAAGAAATTTCTGAACATTATCAGTTCAAACTTTTTGGATCAGTCTATAGATGCTGATAAAATCCTGGACTTGGTCCTTGCCAATACAGGACAGCTTTAATTGGCTTTCCCTGGTCAAAGTGAACCACTAATCAGTCACATGGCCAACATTGTTACTACTGCAAATAAAAGCCAAAGCTTAAGCATTGACTTCTTACGGTATAATAATGTTGAACAAACAGACAAACAAGCAAATCCATTATTGCATAAGCACTATGATGGCATTGAACCATCAGAAACTCAAGATACCACAAATTACAGCAATTTTGACAACATTCTACAAGAAGTAGAACTTGCAAAATACAAACTAAAAAGATTAACTTGGCAACGTTTTCATTTGGAAGCCTGTTTACACCATTAAGTCATACCTAAAGGAATGCGAGTGAAATGCATGCCAAGCTATGGAAATCAACATCCTGAACTCCTAGCTAAATGGCAAGCAATAAATTTCGAGACCAGCTTCCGATACATGAGGCTGATTATGGATTATTTTAGACCAGAGGAGGACGACCTCGCCATTCAAATTAAAGAAAAACAAATAGAACTAGAGAAAATTAATTTGAATACTTATCACACCAACAAATTAGAAACACTACAATTCAATCTTAACGTGTATGAATCAAAAATAAAAGACCAGAAAATAAAGAAATTAAACTGAGATATTACAGATTTTAAACAAGGGTGGATCTTTGAATGGCCGAGGGAGGAAATAAGACCTACTACAAATTATTTTAACCCCAGCACCAGACATCCTGCATCCATTAGGAATGACACACTTGTATCTAGAAACCAAACTGGAACTGAGGAACAAATATCTGGCACATTGTACACAACTACTAATACTACAGGGACCCCTTTGGCTACCACGTCAGATAGGAATGTTGAAACATCCTCAGAAACAGGAGCCATTCCTAAGAAAGGGAGCTCTTTTCTCCCTATTACCACACAACTTCCAGTTTTTCTGAATCGAACCAGTTACAAGAACCCACAAACCCACAGCCAAGACAGAAAAATAAAGAAAATATTGAATTAAACAATTCTATAGTGGTGAATATCACTCAATATGAATTGACCCAAGCAGAAACTTCCATCCTACAGAAGGGATTAACTTTCATACCCTCTTTAAGATCTGATCTGAATGAATTTGTTATAGATATAAAGCATTTTGGACGCAAAGTGACACTAAGAAATATCTATGGCACAAACACAGAACAAGTTAGAACTTTAAGGAAACCAAGTACATTCGTACCTGTAGCCCATCCTGCTGTTGAGCTGTTTATGCGGCTGTGTAATAATGCAGTGGAGGAATTAAGAATGGATATGCATACTAAACATTATAGAAGCATTACATATGAAGAAAGACAAGCCCTATGCAATTTGCAACAAAATGAGAATGTTGTAATCAAACCAGCAGACAAAGGAGGTACTATAGTGGTTATGGATACCGATTGGTATAAAAAGAAAATGACCACTATGTTACAAGATGAGAAGACATATTACAGAGTTACACCAACCCAGCTGAATTAAACCATACAAAAAGTGTCTTCACTACTTCAGGATATGTTGACTGAAGGCCAAGTAGATCTGGACCTTTATAATTTTTTGAACATCAAAAACCCACTGTTCCAAACAAAAATGGACTTCCAAAGATTCACAAGGACTTTTACAACCCTCCACTACGCCCAATAGTAGCAAGACAAGGGTGGATGACAGAAACAATGTCACTATTTGTGGAGAAAGAACTAAGAACTATCTTAAAATCTTTTGACACAGTTCTGCAGGATACTGATGACTTCTTAAGAAAGATAAATCAAACCATGAATAACATCATGGGATATGACCACCTACTTGTGACCACCCTGGATGTGAATAGTTTATTTACCTCCATTCCCATCAAAGCAGGCATAGAAGCTGTAAGAAAGATCTTAAGCCACATAAAAACTGTTACAGAAACCAGTAGAATTTGTGCATTATTAGACTTAATACTGGAGAATAACTATTTTGTGTATGGTACATCAATCTATTGGCAAAAATGGGGGGTAGCCATGGGCACCCCCTGTGCGAACAGCTACTCAAATCTTGTGCTTGTAGATTGGGAGTTGTAGCATGTATTGAATTCAAATAATCCATGGTATGAATGCATCAAATTTTATGGTCGATCTGTGGATGATCTCTTTATTTTATGGGAAGGAAGCGTATCACAATTCGAATTATTCCATCAGCATTTAAATAGGACTACCTCCTTCTTAAGCTTTACAGCAGAACACTCTCACAATCAAATTGCATTTTTGGATGTGAATGTCATTCTTAATGAAAATATGTTGGAAAGTAAATTACACCGAAAAAATGCATAGAGGAATCATTACTTACTGAAAAGCAGTATGCATCCTAAACATGTCTCCAAAAACATTATGTGAAATAGAATACAAAGAATACATAAAAGATGTTGCAAAGATGAGACAAGAGAAAAGGAAATCTTATTTTTACAACAAAACCTAAGAAATAGAGGTTATAATGAAAAGGATGTGAATGTCCAAGAAGTTATCTCAAAGAAATATAAGACAGAACCACCAGAGTGATGCTAACATACAGCACAGATAACACACAAATTAAATCTATAATAAGGCAGTTTTAGCCAATCCTTACCCAGGATGCCAAGCTAAAAGACATTGTAAGTGAAACACCATGCTTTGGCTACAAGAATAAGAAAAATTTGAAGAGGTTACTTTGCACAAAGGATAGGTTCAGTAAACATTAAATTATTGGATATAAAGGGACGTTCAAGTGTGGCCATTGTACAGCATGCCCATTGATTGATTGTAATAATGAATTTGAACATCTAAAGACAAAGAAAAAATACACTTTTAATGTTAAAGCCACTTGTGTAACCCCCAATGTGGTATACATTGCTATCTACAAATTATGTTCTGCATTCTATGTAGGAAAAACTAATCAGCTGTTTAAAAATCGCATTCTGAGACATCAAAGAGGCATTATCAATAAAGATACACATAATGCTTTAGCAACTCATGCTGAAAGAAATGTCAGTCATTATTTCACTTATAAGGTGATAGAGAATGTATATAGTGGAGTAAGAAAAGGTGACATCGAAAATATTACTGAATGCAAGGAGAGTAAGTAGATTGTGAACCTCCGTGCTGATATTGAGCCTGGCTTGAATAACATCATTCCACTGAAACCTATACTAAAAAGTAGAAGACCAACCATTAGTTAATATGGAGGTGTGGCTGCCTTAATAATTCATGATTAGTTACATCCCTCAAAAGCAAAAAGCATAGGAAATAGAACACCCTCAACTGAGAGGAAAGAGGATTGGTGCATTCAAACAGCTGATTGACAGCATGATGACTGAATGATTCTTCCAACAGTAAAGGAAGTAAGAACTATAAAAAGGAACTTCCAGTCCCAATCTCTACGATCTGAAGAAGATACCGAAAGCGCTTATCATTTGGAATACAGAGGGACTGTTTTATTCTATACCAAGATTTTAACTCGACATGAAGATTTTAATAATTTTTTCTACAATAAAAGGATTTTTAACTGCCACTAAAGCCAGAAGCTCTTATTTGAACTGTTTGAACTGTTTGACTGGTTACGTTGTAATTACAGTTTGCTACAGTTTTATAGCAGCTGCTACATCTTTAGTGTGGATACTTTGTATATCAGACTTAAAAGACTGGACACCTTGAAACCATCATTTTGCTACAGTGTAACTGCATTCACAGTGTGGATATCTTGTAAGTGCATTTAATTGAAGCATTGGAAATTCATGCAAGTCTTTATATATATGCTGCACTTTTATAAGTTTTAGATCATTTAATTATGCTACTTATTTCTCAAGAGAATCATACTTCATTGGCCATGGTTGTACAGCGCTTCATTTTGAGTACTACATAGGTTCAGAGGTTCATAGGCATATACCGTGCTAACAACCCCCAGGGCTTTAATAAGCCTAACCATGCAACCCAAACAATTTTTGTCCCTATATGTGGTGAGCTTTTATTAAGAGGGGTATGTTATGATGTTTTTAATGGTTATGTGGGGGGGGGGTATGTTACTTTGGGCATTACTGCCTGCCTCTATCTATCAGACACATGGTGGCCAGACCCTGGGTGAATTTCTGATTTCCAGTGATATACTTTACATCTGTAAGTCAAATTGTATCAGACAAACTTGGTCCAGAGACCTAAACCTCTTCTACAACATTAAAAGAACAGTTTAGAAGGGCATGTTTATCTCTCAGAAGATACCACTGCTTTGGAACAGATTCCTCATCCGTGTTAAACAAAGCTCATCTCTGACTACATTCAAGCATAACTTGGATCAATGGAAGGGAAATAGAAAATTTACCACAGGACTCTCCCTGTACTACTAATGGACAGAGGCAGCTCCCACATGTTTATCCCAATGCATGAGTCCACACTCAAATATCAATGTTTTGAATTAGTAATTTTCAGTAGAGGAATACATAAATATAGATCTTGAAAATAATTAGGTAAATCTAAACTCTAAAGCTAAACGTTAATTGGGGTTACCAAATAGAATAATTGTTGTTGCTTAAAATGGACTGCATGGGCAGTCAGCTTAGTTCTTACCCATGAATCCATTAAAACAAAGAATAAGGACAATGTATTACATAGGTGTACACTAAAATATAAAAGATAGACAAAATATGTATTCTTTGTATTAAAAAATATATAATTAAATGAGAGAAAGGGAGGGCCAGATTACAATATTGTGATGGGGATGTAATGGCAAATGAGGCTGGGGGTATACTTTTAACTAACATGTATAAAAGCAGAAATGAAAAGAGGAAGTTGTAATAATTTAAATTTATTTTTACATATATAATAGGTAGTATTTTTATTTATTTGTATGTTTGTTTTTAAATGTGAATTGAATCAAGGAACTGACATTGTTTTATTATAATTGTTGAAGTTATTGTATTTTTATGATTACAGTCATGTAATTACTAGCTGAATTATTATTTAAATGAAATAGAGCATTCATTCTTTTAGTCTGACAAAGCCCAGTTAATTGTTATAGATCGACATGCTTATTTATTTAATAAAGTGGTTTGTCCTTTTTCAGTCTGTGCTGTTCCACTTTTACTATTTTGTTTATTTTAGTATGATGCATTGGTTTCTACTTCAGTGATTTTATGTGTGTGTATATATACACACACACACACACACACACACACACACACACACACACACACACATATATATATATATATATATATATATATATATATATGGGTTCAATACACTAGATCAAATTTTAACTAATTCAAAATAGTGCATGGAATGCTCACTGCAGTGAAAGTGCACTTAATCGAAAGTGCACTTACGTGAAGCTCAGTACAACAAATGGGTGTTGTACTGAACTTCCATGCAGTACTCATGGACCTTAAGGTTAGGGCACGAGTCATTCCATGACTCATGCCCTAACCCTAAGGTCTGTGATGACTGCAGCGCAGTGAAGGACATAGCAATGTCCTCCACTATGGTGCGATAGTCACAAACCTTAAGGTTAGAGCATTGGTTAGGGTAAGGGGATAGCTTTACTAAGTATCACCTTACCCTAACCTGTGCCCTAACCCTAAGGTCCATGACTATCGCACCATAGTGGAGGACATAGCTTGTTTTTTATGTCCTCCACTGTGCTGCACTGTTTACGGTGAAGTGCACTTACGCAAAAGTTCACTTTTGTTAAAGTGAACTTTCGCAGACGTGAGGCTTTCTATTACAAGTTCAAAGTAGTGAACTTTTGTTCTTGCAATAGGAATTTATATATATATATATATATATATATATATATATATATATATATAGATAGATAGTTTTTCTATATACAAATGTATGTATAGGGGTTCTTTGCTTTTCCTTATGGGTGATGTTGCAGGAATGACCTCCCCGTCATCATTTATGGACTTGACTTACATGCGGGAAAAGATGCTGATGCATCATCCAGCACTGCAAGTGATGCAGAGACCAGAAAAGAACATGACACCTTCTCTGCCCTACCATAGTAACAATGTCGACAGAGACCATGCATTGCAGTTTCCATAACATTCAGGTGCCAGAGTATTCTGCATTAAATATTTCTGATGAAAAGAGGCCGGATAAGCATGAAAATTGGTTGGTCCCTGGGGCCCCTTTTTGTTGGTAATAGCACTAGACACCCCCTCCTGGGTATAGACGTGACAGGGTTCTGGACAGGTAACATGCATGTGTTAGGATATGTGTTGTTATGCATCTTCTCTTACAGTCCACGTAGCATGAGCACCAATCCATACATTCCCACCCACATGCTCTAACTGGTACTACAGATAGAATCACAAATAAATCACATGATGTAGGATGGCTTTTTAAGACAGCCTTAAACAATGATGGCCATCACTTCCAGGATGGAGCAGTCTGTTGATTCAGTGTGTGTAAATGCTTTGTATCATTCATGCTATTTAGCAACTTCTTGGATGGGTTTAAATGCATCATTGGGCAGAGTTATACATGCATGTAAGCATCCGTGCATAGTATGTATCATGCCACTACACCAGTAACACTGGAGAAACCACGGACTACTTCTTTTCAGACTGCTGCAGTAAAGTGTGTTGCATCATAACATATGCAGTACCCTGCTCTAGCACTTTCTATATTATTCCCACACCATGTATGCATTTAGGGCTCACAAGATGTGTCAAGATGTAGTGGGTTGTCATAACAGTTAAAGTGTTTACCTCACAAAGAGTTTGATTCTTTCTTTGGGATGGTAAATTTAGCTAATCTTAAAAATGGTCCCATAGGGCCAATAGCCTACCTAAAACCTATTAAAAAAAAACTTATGACAGCACTGCCGAAGGGATCCACAGAAAGATGTCATTTTTGCTTTCTTCACTGCCAGAAACTCTATTACTTTGTTACTGTAAACCTTTGATATATGTATATAATGACTGTTCTGTCTGCTACAACCACCAATGCTTCATTAGCTTGACTTCACAGGTTGCCAAGAATATGATGCAACAATATAAATATGACTGTGTGTGTGTGTGTGTGTGTGTGTGTGTGTGTTTGTATGTAGACTATGTGCATATAGCTGCATTATGTTTCTGTCATTTTTACAATTTAAGAAATTATTGATTGTGAGTAGATAAGGATCAGTAAAAAAACACATGCAAGCCCACAGAGATTCCGACAAATCCAGCTCAGCAACTTAAAATGTAATATTAGTGCTTTTGTTTTATTTTATAACAAAACTTCTTCAGATCTGAAATAAAAAATTAATAAAACAAGCAATAACTATCATAATAATAATCATCATCATCACAATTACCATATCATCATCATACTAATGGGCCAAGAAAGTTTTGCATAAAGACAAATGTTGTGGCCTTATGGGAAGATGAAAGTTAGTGACAGTGCCAAATTAGTGACATTTTTTTTTTTTTTGCTATAGCTGGTCTTGTGTGAAGTTAAACATGCCACAATTTCACGCAAAGCTTCTAAATTAAATTATACTGTTCTTGTTTCACGCATTCATTCATTCAGTTATTCATTTAGTCATTCATTCATTCCTCTTCTGAAAACCTGTTTATTCCATTTCAGGGGCATGTAATCAATACAAGTAAGTAAATCTGCTGCATTTTCATGCACACATACACACACACACACACACACACACACACACACACACACACACACACACACACACACACACACACACACATACACTTCTTCAGACATGCCATACACACCTTCAGGTAATTCCGGACATAGCTAATTCACATTTATTTTAGTTTTAATTATTTTATATTATTATGCATTAGTTGACAAGGAAAGTCTGACTTGGCAGCAAAGCCCCTTTTCAGACAACTCCTGAGATAAAAGCTTCACAAAAGATAATATAATACATAGAATGTGCATTCAGCATGCAATATTTTAATTGAGGAAAAATAATCAAAGCTGCCACATTTATGAAAATATGAATACAATATACAGTATTTCAAATGAAAGAAAATCCACCAGAGATATTTTACATTCTCATGCATGAATTTGGGATGTGAGAAGAAAATAATTCACCTGGCAAAAATCCACATGATCACAGAAAGGGCATTCAGACTCTGTACAGAAGGTCTCTCAGATGAGATCTGAAATACCACCCACCTGTCAGCACTTTTTTCCCCCTCATTTAACTGGGCTATAATTGTAATTGTCATTGTAATAATTATCATAGGCTAACATGTATCTGCCTAGCCACCTATCTATCTAGCTTGTACATTTGGAAGATTTTAATAACAATTTTTGACTTGGAGACGTCACAGCAATGCAGAGTTATCAGCAAACTTCAGTTAATCACTACATTATGATCTTGCTGCATTCTTAGCTCTAATGTCACATTTCTCATTATGTTTCCTGAAATGCTTGTAAAAGGAAACATGCCAATAAGTATTAAGCAAAATAAGATGCAAACAGGGTGAAAGGCGTATGTGTATAACTACTCATAATTTGGTATTGCTGTACTTTGATCAACAATACCAAAAAAAAAAAAAACACATTAAGGTTACTGGCTGGATGATGTAGCTATGTGTATCAAGAGGCTATAATCAAAACATTCAAGTTAGCAGAGATATTCTTGAAGTTGATTAGTCAAAGTATGCTTTATCTTCATGGAAACTGGGTATTACAGAATAGCAACATTTAACATTTCACTTATGACAAGACCCAAATCAATGGCAGGTTTCCTCATAATTTTCTAAGTCATCGTCTTCTTCGGCATACAGGTTAGATTCATGAGATGCGCTTGTAGTCATATTTTCAATTCATTTCCAAGCTTAATTTGATCCTGTCTGATGTAGGAGTGCAAAACATTAATATTTTTTTCTTTAAACAAAAAGAATAAGAAAGCACAAAGACCTTGGACCACCAAGCCAATTCTACCACTACATTATAAAATACAGTAAGTGTGCAAATTATGACTTGTATTTTAGAAGAAAATCAGATCAGCTGAACATCCTTTATGCCACCTATAGCCAAGTAATCTAGAAATATCAAATAACTCTGTAACCCAGAGACACAAAAGTAAAACAGAAAGTGATAGACTAATATTGTCTGCATATAAAATTTTACTGAATAATAATTCAGTTGAATTAAAGTCATCCCTTTGAATTAGGGAGTACCACTTCAAAATTACTTTGAGCAAAAACATGCTGCTCAAAAGTGATACGAATACAATTTCAAGTTTATATAAGCTATCCTAACACAGAAAATGCTGACTATAAAATAAGGAAGCATAACACTAAATCCAATCTTTAAGAAAAAAAAAAAGGAAAAGGCATTTCTGTACCTTAATTTATTATCAGTGACATCTTCTGGAATGTTCCCATTCATATTCATAATAATATTTTATTACAATTAATGTTTTCATTTTCCTTATAATTTGCATTAATGGTAGAATTTTGAAAATGCTGTAATATCACCCTAGGCAGTCTGATTTAGAGGAGATTGTATTCCTTTAGCTGCTTAACTGGTGTAGCGTTTAAATATGTCTAGAGGGAGAGATCAATAGTTATTAATTACAAATGTTTAAACAGTGGGCCATATCATTTGTCATAATTTTTTAGCTCATTAAAGTATTTTATTTGGATGTGGTAGTCTATGTCATCTTCAAAGAGTATATGAACCTCACTTTTAAGTATATTGACCTGAAAATGGCTTTGTAGGCAGGAAAAAATTGCATGCATTAACATTTTAAGGCAAGTTAAAACAATGCACTGACATAAATCAAGTTTGCTAGCAGACAGTAAATTACACTTATTAGTTTTAATATTGTGCTTTTATTTAGAGTTATTCATGCAGAATATTCTGATTGGCATTTGTGATAATGCTATGGAAAGTACTTAAATAACTGGTGCGGCATCATTTGTTGCTTGACTTGACTTTAACTAATTGCTAAGCTAAAATCCATGACATTATTATTTAATCTGGATTTAAACAGAAATGATACAAGTGTTTTATTTGTGAGCCTAGCGTTTGAGTATGCAAAATTATTATTCACCTTACCTGCTTATTACCTAAAATTCATCAGTTAAAGGTGGAGAACACTTGCCAATCTCAATTAAATGTTTATTTTCAAAAATATACATAACCAAAATTATTGCTTCTAATTGTCTTGGCTTTTACAACCTTCAGCCAATTGAGTCAAATTACTGTATTCAAAGTAATGCATTCCTAACTATACGCATATGATTTACTACTAAAATGGCTAAGTCACCCAATGGCATGCATGATTAAGGATTGTAATACTGTCAAGGCATTGTATACAAGAAGGACATATTTATTTATTTATTTATTTATTTATTTATTTATTTATTGCATTTCTTTACTTGGAAAGTACACTGGGCCTAAACGAGTCCATTTTCAGTGGAGGCCCATGGAGAAAACTCCAACAAGAACATAGAGACAGAAAACATTAAACATTAATTGGTACATATGCAGATACGGTGTTATGCATAGTGATTACAGAAATGTATATACAAAACATATACGTAAAAGCAGGAATTGTGTTGGCTGCCAGATGAATTCAATCAGAGAAGTATAAACAGATATATTAATCAGCATTATCATACCAGTATCAATAAGTGATGAAAACTAATAATTAAGGAGAAAATATCATCAGTCAGCAGTAGCAAAAAGCATAGGGTTTAGTCATCATATAAGAAGAAGGAGGAGGTTAGGTTAGGTTTTCAAGCAGTTAGGTTTTCAAGCTGTATAGCCAGGAAGAGTTGAGTTATAAAAGGCTATACACACAATCGGTAATATATATGTGATGCTCTTTCTATAAATGACTATACATCATGACTGATTACTGTACATTTAAGGAAGTAATTTTAATACTTTTTATATCTGCACTGCTCTTTTATCTTCACCTGCAGCATTTTTGAAGAAATAGAAATCAGCTATTCATAAAATTTAAATGAAAGATTCAGAAACATCACATGGGATCACCTACTTTGGTTTTGTGCAGTGTACATACTTTGACATGACTGTAGTGTGATTTATAGAACATGAATTAGGCCAAGAACCCACACACATGCACACGCACACACACACACACACACACACACACATGAATGAATGCACACACACAGACTTGCACACCTGGAATGTATATCTTGGCTACACTGTTCCATTCACATGATAGTTCTTTGAATACAAATGTGAGACATACTCAGAATTTTATCATATATTCCTACACCTTAAACTGAATGAACTGCCTGCATCAGTGTAAAAATAAATTAATAAACTTACACGTCTATTGAAATGTCCTGTTGAGTAGCACCTTTTCATTTTTTTTATTGTATGCTCTTCCCTTCCATGCTTCGAGGGCATTGAGCCTCTGCAAAAGAATTCATGGCACCCTGGGCCTTAGCCAGCATTTTACTCCACTATACCACTGCAGATGGCCAAATGGCAACTGTTTATGCTTTAAATACAGGTTGGTAGCAATGATCAAGAGACAGCTTTGTCAATTTTAAATGAATGCCATTAGAAATGTTCATCAGTTATGTGACACAAACACCACAGGCAATTCTCTTGTAATTAAGTGCATGGAATTATATCTAGTAGGTCTCATAATGTATAGCTAAGGCTAAGCCTAATCAACATAGACTCAATGTCTTGTATGTGTATAACAACCATGTCATTCATACACAGAGATGCACACATACTCACAGACATACAAAACAAACACACACACACACACACACACACACACACACACACACACACACACACACACACACACACACACACAAATACACACATATGTGCGCCTGTTTGTGTCAAAATGTCAAAAAAATTAGCATATTGAATGGCAAGTGATAGAACACAGCTGTTTGATCATCAGCAAAGTGAAAATCACAAAAGAAGTAAAACTTTTTTTTTCAGATGGGGAAAGTCCCACTGCGTCCCTAACAGCCCCTGCTAATTATATACACCAGTTCCAAGATCACACTACAGCAGGGAAAGCGTAACCCCACCCCCACCCCATGATTCTCACTGTACTACAATCTTGAAGGAAAAAAATATATGCAATAAGATAATTTTTGATCAGCTGTGCCGACTTTTTTTTTGTTGAACAACATGAATTGTTGATCACTTGTCAGTCACCCACATATATGTATATAAATATATATATATATATATATATATATATATATATATATATAGAGAGAGAGAGAGAGAGATAAAGATATAGATATAGATATTCAGCAGGATTCAATAAAATCTGTGTAGGCTCCATGTAGAGCCTATACAGAATGTGCCAGTGTGCACAGCCACAGTTCCCTCTTGGCAGCATGCCATGCATGTTAATCATGGAGTGCTGCCAAGGGAGATCACAGTAACATGGATACTGAATCCATGCAAGCAGTAGTGTAGAGACTGTCCCATACATGTGGTCTGTCTCGGAAAAGCCTGGACAGATGGTAAACACAGAATAATATATGTTTTCATTTTTTTCTTTCTTTTTTTTTCCCTTTTTTTCTTTTAATCTCCGTGTTTAAGCAGTGTGTCATGGTGCTAACCGATGCCAAGCTGCACTTACACATGCACAGCTGACACCTGCCAGACATCTAAAAATAGAAACCGGATTACATTTTTTCTTTCTTTTTTAATGCCTATTTGAGCATTGCTGCACTGCATGGTGCTATGCAATGCTAACAGGCACCTTAGGTGAATGTATACTGGTTGTCTCACTATCCAAGTAGCTAAATAGGTTGAGTCATGGCCTACAGGGTAATATGTCCTGGGTTTTAGTCCTGTGCAGTCATATCTTTTTTAGATTTATTGCTGTGAAAATGTGTGAGAATACCTAAAAGGTGGTTTAATAGAAAAACAAAATTATTACATTTAGAAAATCCTCAAAATGCTAAGCACCACTTAAACATGGTCAATGGCTATTCATGTTTGCGCATTGCTAAGCTCTGCTGAAACATGGTTGTGCGAGTTTGCATGATGCTCAGCTCCTCTAAAATGGTTTGCGAGATGCTAAGCAATGTGGCACTTATTTGAAAGTTACAGTATGACGTGTAAGGGTGGGAATGCAGCCTATATTAAGGCCAGTAGGTGGGAATTCCACACCAGTCATTGGAGTCCTCACTTTCCTGTTGATATGCCTGGTGGTTTTGAAGAGGGAGCATGCTTTCAGATGCAGAGGTGGGGTGTGCCGGAGTCCAGATTCTTTGATGGACTCCTTGTGAGAAACTATGAACCCTGGCTGCTGCAGGGAGATTACCAGGGCTCACAATGTAAGGCTGAAACCTGGGATTGGTTGGCTCTGGATCTTAACAGTGCTACTGGCATCCACCGCACTGGTGAGCAGTGTCATCATCACTATGATGACCTGAAGCAGAGGAAGAGGTGAAGCTTGAACACCTGGATCCAAAAAGCGTGGGCTGTGTAGACCCCACAGATATGTAAGTATGTTTGCTACTACTTTACTAATATACCAGCTGAATCGGGGCAAAACTGGTATGCATAACTGCTTGCTTCTCTTCCAACAGCTACAGATGAACAGGCTTGCAATATCCAGTCCCATGCAGGGTGCCTGACCAGGATGAGGTGTGAGAGTGGTTAAGTAGAGAAAATGTCTGATATATATAGTGCAATACCCACAGTAAGGTTCAAGTCTATGTTCTGGCCAGTTTGAGTCAAATAACACTTTCTATTCCTCTAACTCCAGGAACAACGTATATGGGTAAGGTAGCTCAAGATCTGGGCAGATATCCATGTGTATAAGTGACAGATTTTCAGGAACAATATCAATAAAGTTTAAAGCAGGATTGTGCCTTGATAAGTAATGGGTGCAAATAACTGTGCAGTAGGGCTGTATTCACTGCATGTGGTGTTATAATCAGAATCAACTGTTAAATTAAGTGCACATTTCCCCTGGAGTCACAGCTTGTGGCTTCTAATCCCATTCTTGCCAACTAAGACATACCTGGCTCTAGTCTACTTAATGTACATGAACATACCACTCAACTGTCATGATTTTTTGGAATGTAATGACTAATGCCCCATCTGTCTGGTCCTTGATTAGCAGATAAATTACATTATTTGGAATGCAATTTATTTGCTAATTCATTTACAGAACAACTTGGCAGTAATACATGAACACACCATGTGAAACAGTTCCCTTTAGTTGTGTACCTGCATTTGTTAGTGCTTGGCCTATAATGTCCCAAACTAACAGGTTGAGAGGTATGTATGTGCAAAATCATCTATACAAGAATTGGAGTCACTGCATTCACAATTGACACTGTACACCTGTAGAAGTATGTACAATGTGTAGTAATGTCATCTGCAAGGTCACTAATGCTATGTTTTTCTGTCTCTCCCCACCCCTTATCTTCTTTAATGTATTAATTTTATGTATTATTATGATCATGAGTGGACAAGTGATCCACTGTGGTGACCCCTAACCAGGAAAAGCCGAAAGAAGAAGAAGAAGAAGAAGATTATTATGATTTGATATTAATATATTCTTTTAAACTGTTATGTTGGCCTTATGGGTTATTTCATACTGGTTTGCTGTTAAGATACTGACTGTTATATTTATTTTTTGTTGTGTTCTGCATAATATACCTTAATATGTATTTTGATTAATCAATATTATCTTCCATTATGTTAATAGTAGCATTTGTTTTATTATTACTTATCTTACCTTATGTTCATATTTAATTTCCTACAGAGTGACAAAGTAGGTCAGTTCCAGGTGATCCACCTACCTTGGGTCCCCCAGCCATGGCACTGGGGCACAGCACTTCTGGGCTGCACACTGGTGGTGTTCCCTCTGCTACCCCTACATTACCTGTGGCATTGGGTAGTTCTGCCCACAGGCTAGGGCTGGGCCCCCCTCTGGGAGTGGAGGTTGAGGGGTGATTTTGTCCTCTTTGATGAACTACCAGGTATGGTGCACAGGCAGCTCCTTTGACCTATCAGAGCTTGCCTGTGCTGGATGGAGAGAATGGTCACCATCTTGGTGGGGCAACATTAGCCAGACACCAGCCTCCACCACTGTCACCACAGGGGGCAATGAAGGAGCAGTGCTGACAGTCCCATGGGTGTGGACTTGAGTTGCACTGCAATGTGTGGATGTTCCTAGGACTGGGATTCTAAAACACCCTCCCCATCCAAGGTGTTAATCACCCTCTTCTTGTGTCACACACCAACCCAGACTGCTATCTTGTCTGTCTGCAATAGCTTCTTCACCTTCCCAACGTACCTCTCCCACATGTACATATGTCCCTTCTCCAACATTCCACTCTCAACTTAAAATAAAAATAGGCATTTGCCCCCCCTAAAAAAAATAGTATTGTCCCATACATAGCTCTCTATTTCACACACGTGTCCTCTGGACACTCTTGATTTGGTCCAGTTAGCTTGACAACACAGTTAGGTTATCATCACCCTTCTCTGGGGGTGACAGTTCAAATTCAGCTAAAAGGTCTGTGACAGTGCAAAGTTGTCGCTGATGAAGAAATAGATAGTTATGGTTCTTTCCTACACCCATCCAGCACATCCCTACCTGCGTTTCACTATGTTCTTCCCCCCGCTTGCACCCCTTTTCACCACTTTCCTATCTCCCCATTTTTCTTTTCTTTAAAGACTTTTTGCATGGTGCGGCACAGTATGCTGCATCACTTACCTATGCTAAATAGTGCTATACTAATATATGTTTTTGGAACAATTTTAATCACATTCAAAAGTACTCTTGCACCCAGTTTTGACCCCATGACCATTGGACCTGCAGAACAGTGGATCATACCTCCAAGCCACACAGCTGCTAATGAAAACAGGTGTTTTAAGCAAAACATAGTAATTTTGTATGTTAAGCATGTTTAAATGGTGCTGCACATCATGCCACACCACGCAAATCATTTAAAAGATGCATACAAAAATAGTACTGTAATTAGCACTCTAGTATACAAATGCATCACTATAACGGCACACACATAAGCTTAGATGTAATTGAGGTATCTGGTATCAGGTAACCATGCAGTTGTGTCTACAACATGAAAGAATACACTTGACAAAGCATTAATGGAAAAGAGGACTTTAACTGGAGCTTTGTTATACAAATACAGCACTCTAAAGCCATGCACACAATAATAGATGCAAATATGGTATTTAACAGTAGATAACTGTGAAACGATAAGTACAACATGTAAAACTTTACCTGCTATACCAGTGACTCTGTAGGTCAGTCTGTAAAATGCATTTAAAACATAGCTTTTTTGGTCACATGGTCCTGGGTTCAAGTACAGCTGCGTCTACCAATGAAAATACATGTATGTGCCCATCATTATTATAAAGTGTGATGTGTATGTCTGTCTCATCACCGATTTATCCACCCAAAGCAGTACAGTTGGAATATCTGCTTCTGTTTTATAGAGGGCAAAGGCCTACAGTTAGGACCACTTTCATCCCACTCCTAGTGCAACAGGTAATGCAGTAGGTTGAATTCCAATTGGATGTTGAAGTGTGTACTGAAATTGTGCCCCAGTAATATCACACTGCAGTCCACAATGTTGTGCTGGTAATATCACAGACAACGACAGCTGCACAAATAACATACATGTATGGAGGTTGAGCTAGATGCAAGGGTTGTCAGCACACACTCAACAGAGGAACACCATGACATAACACATGATTTGGCAGTTGTCCAACTGCCTGACACCATGGTTAGTGTTTCCATACCTGTTTTGTAGGACATACCAAGCATTTTGGCTTGCATGTCTTAGTGATAGCATTGGCTGACAGACTTACCTGACAAATATGCCTTACTTTCCTTGTGGGATGGGTAGTCTCAATCTCACTCTGCCTATAAAACAAGGCTGCCACAGGTCCCTCATTTACTCTTACAGCTTCTTGTCTTGCAAAGTGTTCACACTTTTTTTCCTGTGCCTGTTGCCTGTAGCATCACCTTCACCTTCAGCCTGCAGCACACACATCTGTATGTAAATAGTAGCTGCTGCAGACATTCTATCTGCCATGAAGTAGGATCTGTCCCCCACTATTTTCCAACCCAACATAGAGAATCACTTCCTAATAGAGAACCATGTTAAAAAGGCAAATACCTACCTAGGGAAAACATTGTGTATGAGAGTTAATTTTCATGGTCAACTTCTTGGCACAACATTTATATAGCTTTACCGTTCAGCAGAGGAGTATTGTACTTTATCAGGTATGTAACCATTTTGTTTCCAACATGCTGCATATTTGTCTATGTACTTAGGGGGAATGGTGATTACAGCAGTAAGCCTTGCATGGAACTGTACTTCTGACATGTCATTGATCTGCAGATGGGTTACACCTACAGAGGAACTAATGTACATCTTTGTTAAATAGGTATACCACTCTCAGGGGAATTTCATGTTGATAGAGATGATAATACTACACTGCTATTTGTGTGGCACTGTCTGTTTTAGATATTATAAGGGGGGGTTTACACATATGGGCGATAACTTAACGGACTTTTGTGTTGGTTGTGTGACCTAACAACAGTATCTGTCATAGCACAAGCAGGGATAGAGGAGTACTGTGACTATCCTACTTGCATCCACACCCTTACTATATCTGCATGATGTTGAATACAAGATGTGTAACCAAGCAGTGTTTACTGGTAACCATCTGTTTTTGCTGTATCTCTACATACTATACTCCCACATATGTGATCCTGACATTTGTTCCCATTTTGTTGTCTTTCAGGAGATATGTATCCCTGATGCTGGGGCCCTTTTACAGAGGCAGAGAGTGAAACCATCCTGGATGCCCTGTGTCAACACCACCAACTCCTGCTGTCCAGGGAAAGGAAAAACTGGGAAGAGCAGGCAGCATTGTGGACTGACCTGGTTCACAATGTGAATGCTACTGGTCACCAGAGCAATACATATGAAAAGGTGCAACACCATGCCTCAGATATGATGAATGCTGCCTGCAGAAGAGCAATAGATGTGGCGGGGATCATAGTGTCACTGGTGGACGACCTGGAGCAGAACAACCGCTGTCAACCACAGAGGAATTTCTGGTGAACCTAGAATCATAGGACAGCTCCCAAGCATTGATCACATGGTATGTCATGGATTTGGTTGTCACCAATTCCACGCAAGAAGGGCATCCAGGTATGCTTAGTTGGATAAGAATTGGAATACTGTAGTGTAGTTTTTCATGTTGTACATACTTTTATGTGGGTGGCAGGTATTTTTATTGGAGTGAGGAAGTTAGCTGCAGTGTGAATCTCATGCCAAGATTGTGACCTACATACCAGTTATCATTGTATGTACTGTAAATGTGAGATGTGGATGTATTAACCTGCCATAGTGCAACATGGGTTGCTGTTTACATTAGCTCTCCTTCAAATTTTAACAGGACCATCAGGAATCACACATAGCTGTGATCCTGCTCCTGGTAATCATAACACTGTTGTGTTACAGACATAGACTGAGTGCACTGTATTTGATAAAGTGTTATCCCAGACCTGCCAGCTGGATTGATGCAGTATCTGCATTATGGCCAACCTCAGAGTTTTACCAGTGGAATACAATTTGCAATCATACCTATGCTTTGTAGTTGTGGGCACACTGATAGATCTGAAGTATTTCTTTGACAGTGCAGGTTGCCTTATGTGTCAACTGTGCAGAGTTTTGACAAATGTCAACAGTGTGCATCACTATTGCTCATAAGATTCTTGAATAAGGAGCTTATTCTTTACAGCAACTGCAGAAGATTTTAGAAAATAATGTCCTCAGGTCCTGGTAAGGGTGGTGGTTAAACAAGTCTGTAATACTCAGCATTGTATACAGCTTAACAGATAGTATGTACTAATATACCCCTTCTCCATTTTTATCACAAGTGACCAGAGGGTTGGTCTCTGTCGCCTTCACAATCTGATGTCAGTATCTCTTCTGACTCTGATGATGTTGGTGACAAAGTGAGGAAGGGGGGGGGGTTGCAGTGGCTGAATCTGTCACAGAGGTTGACATCCCTCTTCTGCCCTCATTATCTCCATGGACAGTCAGTATGCCTATGCATACCAAGTCCACTGAGACGACAGATATTGGGCAGTCAGAGACTGGGGACATTGAACAGGAAAGTGTGGCTTATATGGCTGCAGTGAGTGTTGATACCATAGCCAAAGGAATGGTGAGGTTCTACACAAGCAGATTGATAAGGGTGCTCGTATGAGCCTGCTTTTCCTCTACCACCTGTTGCACGTGTCTCATCATGTGTCACTGGCCATATGTTTAGGGCCATCATGGAGGCACAGGTATGTTCCGAATGGACCTCCAAATGAATTCACAGAGTTATGGATGCAGCACAGTCTGATATCCATGACTGCCTCAACTGCATTGCTGATACCCTGGATAGGCTGACTTATGCAGTGTAATGACAGTGGTCTGAGAGAGAGAGAGATTACAGATTATTTGTCTTGTAACAGTCATTGTCTGTGATAGAATGTCTGGTTAGAGTTGAACATTAGACTCATGGATGTAGGACAGCACCTACATCTGCTGAGAGTCCATGTGGCCGTGCTCACTCAAACTCCTTTACTGGCAGTACATCTAGTGTCCCAGAGGCGAGTGTGCTGTCCACACTAAGTCGTAGTAGGCCATGGGATTGTGGTCCTGGGTGTTTCTATAGAGGACACAGTGCCAGCAGACAGCAGCCACCCTCAGATAGTAGTGCAGCTTCTGACCTTGGACATGGAGGTGTCAGTGCAACTCCTGGCAGAGGCAGTGCCCATGTTCAGGGATGGAGACAGTGAACTGTAAGCAATGCCATGCACAGTTCAAAGCTGTCCAACATACAGTCATGTAGGATTAGCACTGACCTTGACAGTGTTCATGCAGACACTCACACACCACTGTCACAATCAGGTCACCTGCAGACACACACAGCACATTCCATGATAGATGTTGCCTGCTTCCCTTCCTAACTCACATATACACTTGCCATCCTACTCGGTCAGCCTAGGCCTCCTGCACCACCACACAACACCCTGTGGAAGTGGTGATACCTGTGCCACATCCCTGTCATCCTTGTCATCAATGCAAGGAAATGAAGCTATGTGTCTGTTGCACAGGGAGACTACCTAAATTGCTATGTATTTCTTTAATCCACTACTACCTTTCACATGCTACTTGTACTGGTCACTGACAAAGATATTGTCTGCTGCCCGTTGTAATAAGTAAACCACATTATGTTGTGTAGATTAAGTTAAATTATGTTGCAATGGCTATATATTTACAAAATTAATGGTGTCTCACAGAACTGTTTGTTTCAGATTCAAAATTGTTTGGGATTGGGACACACCTATGGCTACAGCACTACAATAAACTTGTAACCATCAGAGCACAAGAAGGAATGTAAGCCCAGAAGCAAAATGTATTCACAATGGTAAAGCAGTATAGGTGCATGGCTCCATAGCTTCATATGTGTGTCACAGGCTAATAGTGACAATGGCATCATGTAGCCTACTCCTGCATGCATAATCTCTGACACAATGTCATTCCCTTGATAAGTGTAATCAGGGTTTTTGTAGCTGACACATATACAAGCTGTGGCATAGGAGATGTACCATCTACAACCCTGTGTCCATTACAGACATTTGTCCTAATCCAGTTATGATTGCCTTGTTTTGCATCCCATTGTATTACTTACACATGATGTGCATTACAGCAGAAGTGTGGTTCACATGGATGGGGAGCCTATTACATGCAGTGTGCAGTGTAATGGTTACATACCTGTGTCCCCAGCATGGCCTATTTATGCCACAGTCAAGGTGCATCTGTGTACAACAGGTACGTCCCATGCTAGTCCGTTCTTGGATGTGCAGGTGGTACACAGTGGGATATGACAGATCCCTGTATAGCAACCAAACACCTCCCCTCCAAACCATGTAGGAGACAGAATACACAGTTTTGGCCTTGACACAGTCTGCATTGGACATGTTATGTACACTGTCTATTGGGTTACTCTGGGACCTCTCTGGCTGTTACAGATGCCAGATATGCCTGTGTACTTACATGCCACAGGTGTCAGTGATAGCTGTGATGTGTGCCACATGCAGTGTAACAATGACATTATGGGATTTACATGTCATACCTTTATCTATAGGCTGTACAACAGTGCAAGAAGCCCCACATCTTACCAACCAGTGAAAGTCAAAGGCACATCACTCTCTGTGTCCATGTCCCTACCTAAAGGGTCAACTGTTGGAGGTGTGCAGACAATATGATATTGTCCATGGGGTGGCTGACTGCCAAAAGTATAATATTGTGCATTCCTTGGCATGTAGTATTTGTCAATGGCTCTGACAACAACTGAATGTATGTGTCAGCCCTTCCTGGGTAACTGTTGATTCTAGGTGGGAAACATTGACAGTCCCTTATTTGCTATCATCTGCAAATGTAGCCAATCTGAAGTCACTGACAGTGGTTGTGACTGCAGAGAAGAGAATGGCTTGGAGGGGTAGTCTCAGGAATGATGTGTGTGGGCAGCCCACTGGTGACTGGGCTTATTGTAGTGCTGGCATACACAATCTTATTTTCCCAGATAATGACTGCCAGACACTTGGCTATCCAATGGCTGACATACAAGTTTGTAAATAACCTCTACAGTGTGTCCACAATGTCTGATGGCCTAATCTTGACAAATGCCTTCTTGGGCCATGGTAGGTGAGTCATTTACCTCTCATCCATCACAGTCTGTAACAATCGGCTCAGTCCAAAGCTTAGGGTAGGCATGATCTCACCTTGAACAACACAAACTGGGCTTGGGCCAGTGTCTGCAGGTTTGCTACATTGTTACTGATCATTTCCAGGATAAGTCTTTTCATGGCTGTAAAGGTAACACTACTTAGATGTCTGGCAACACCGGTTGTCACTGCATGCTACTTGTCCTATGTGCAACTATGCATTGACTTTAATTCCATCAAGGTTTCCAAAAAGGTAGTCTGCAAACATGTCTGTGCCTGTAGAGAGCATAAACAAGCAGTGGGGGGATCATAAGTTCACCCTGGGAAAGGTAAGGAGCCACTGTTCACACAGTTATCCTGCAGCTGCACACTACTCAAGCAGTGTGTATTGTGCTGACACAATTACTTTGTGAGCAATGCTGACGAGAGGGGAGTCCCTTGAATTGCTGGTGACTGGCTGCTACAACTGCTGGTCTCAGCACAACCACTCTCTCCTGGGATGCCATGCTCCTACACTTTGTCTCTCACCAAAAGCAAAATGTTAGTACCAAACTCCACATGAGGAGCAGGTCACAGTCTGTTGTTCACCCACTTCATGCAAGGCTCTGTAGCCTTGACATACTCTTTACCAGATAAATGCCTTGAGTAGCAATCAGAGCATTAATTACAGTATGGCATGTATTATAACTAGTATTCCAGGGTTCTTAAAATTTCAATAGTGTAATTAGTGGATGGTGAGTTGAATCACAGCTGCAGTGTCACACTATGATGTACAATGTCTAGTGACATACATGTGCAAGTTTGCTCAAGCAAGCACCACAGTGGCAGTGTTCCATGTTAGCTCACAATGTCCCAGCAGTTCATGCAGCCTGACCATCATCAGCTTCATGGTGCATGCCTGCTTGCCATGGATCTGAGGTGTACAGCAGAGGGGTGGCCACCTTTAGCCAATGTGTGTGTACCCACACTTGTCCTATATATGTCATATTGTACATTTATGTTACCAGAAAACACGTCTGTGTTCCCACATCATACGGCTCAACATCCAGTTTGCTGTCTGGTTGCCTGAGAGGCAGTGTAGACTAGCAAGGACAGAGTAATGACCACTTAGTTGAAGAAGTTCTCTGTGCATGCAAGGAAATCCACATCTTCACTGCAAAGTGTATTATGTGTACAACTGCATAGACTCAGCTATAGCTGACAGGAGGACAAGAAGCAACTCATGGCACAGAAAACTGGGAGCAGTCATATAATCTCCAAGTTATCTCACTCTCCTGCAAAAGGATCTTCATGAGCATATGGCTGTTTACATACTCATGGCCGTAATTCCATGCAAATGTGTATGTAGTTTCATTTCCATCGGTAACAGCAATGTTTCTAGCAAGTAACGCATCATTAGCAACACCTGATGTACATTCTCAGGGGTGATAGACTTGAGCACAGAGGCCTGGCCACACAGGTTTACAACTACTTTACCATAGATCACCATGTCTTCACAGGGCTAAGATGGCTAGTATATCATGCTCATGTCATTAGTGAGGGCACTGTCACTCAATAATGCTGTGGTTATAACCTCCATGTAGTCTTCACTCAGCATGCCAGTATTTCAATGCAATGGCCATTTTCTCATGTACCTTTGCAAGCACCAGTGGCAATTGTACACAACACAAACTTTCCTCATAGGGGAACTTCAAGTCCCCAGTATCAGACCTAAGGGGATAGTGTGCAGTAACCGTCATTGTTGCTTGTGTCATATAGACCACTCAGAAGTGATCTCTGCCTTGCATACAGGGGCAATGTGTGACCCTGCTGTATTGGACATGCTGCAAATCTGTGAGTGGAATGGTGCATGTATTACTCACTGTAAGGACATAGGATTATAGGAAGTTACTAAGCTATTCACCCTGAGACCCTTAGAAGCCCATCCAAGACCTTAGCATGTTTTCCAACAACTCAGCACCCAATGACCCTGTCCAGCAGGGAAACAGGTGGAATCCCAGGGGTGTATTTTCTGCTACCCATTCAGTTGTCCAGGTTGTGTTTAAAAAGGGCTCATGAGATACTCTGCTTGACATGGAGAGGGAGTCCATTCCACAGAAGGGGGAGTCTTTGGCACACATATTTGTCAGGCCAAAAAGTCCTATTAATGTCACAGGTGAGGTTAAGGTTGCATGCCTGTGTTACTCTAGTGGAGCTTGACTTGTGGATATGCAGCAGTCCCATCAAGTGTCTGAGATTCCTGTGTTTGCCAGAGAGGTCACCTCTGAGGAGTCTGTATGAGACGGAGTAGAAGGGCAGGACTTTTAGCCTATCTGTGTAGGGTAGATGTTTGAGGCCCTGGATTCTCCTGGTGAGGAACCTCTGTGGTCTCTCCAGTTGCTGCATGTGCTTTGTGAGGTACATGCCAAAAAGGGCATTGTACTCACTAATGGGTCTTATAAGGGAAGAAGACATGGATGTTATGACCTCCTTGTCCCTGGATAAGATGCCCTTACTAATGAGGTATGCCATGTAGAAAGCTTTCCCTATAACATAGGCAACATGGTGGTCAAAAGTCAGTTTGCTGTCAACATGGGTGCCCAAGTCCTTCACGACTGATTGCATGCTTAGGACCTTGTTACTAATGTGATAATTTGTGGGGACATCACTCTCCCCAAAGTTGACGATGATGCATTTTTGGCATTCAGTTTGAAGCCATGTTTCTGGCATCAGTCATTTGTTTGGTTGAAACCCTCTTGGAAGATGTCCACATCACTAGGGGAATTGATGACAGCACCCAACTTGCAAACCTCGTCAGACATAGCCCACTGGTTTTGGCCTGCACCTCAGAAAAATATATCTTAAACAACAGAGGCTCAAGACTGGTCCCTGGGGTACACTGCTTGTTATGGTTCTACTGCTTGAGGTGGCTTCTCCTATTTTAACCATGTGGGTTTTATCAGTGAGCCAGTTTGGTACCCATCTGGTAACATACAGTTTGATTATGCTTGAGTGGGGAATAGTATTGAAGGCTTTGACAAAGGTCAAGATAGGCAGTGTGCACCATCTTCCCCTCGTCCATGGCTTTGGTGACTATCTCAAAGAAGTTGACCAAATTTAATAGGCATGACCTCCCTGGGATGAAACCAAACCATGTGGGATTGAGTGTTTGGAGGTTGCCAATGTCTTTTTAATGAGGTCCATGATAATCCATTCCATGGCCTTCCAGATCAGGCTAGTTAGGCTGATGGGGCTATAAATTCCTGGATTGGTAGATGCTCTACCTTTGTGTAAAGGAATGACAGTGGCTGTTCTACACTCAGCTCGGATGAAACTGGTACTCAGGCATTGGTTGAATAGGATGCCTAATGGTGCTGGAAGTTCTTGCCTGAGTAAATGTAGGATGCAGCATGGAATGTTATCGGGTCCCACTACCTGGTATGTGGCATTGATAACACATGCTGGTGGGGGAGATATGTGTACTACACTTTTACAAACCATTGAAACAGACCCCCACCTAATGGCAAACAGTGCACCCCATTGGCCCTCCTCAGATGCAATCTGTATGATTGCCTGTATGGTTATCATGTCACCACAGGGCATCTGCGTGTTTCCCTTGTGGATAGGAGCAATATGTACTGATCATGTAAATAAGGGTAAGAACATGACTAGAAATTTATGGGACCTAGGCTTATTAGGCTACTAATGTCCAATGATCCTATGATCCCATATGCTGATGTAGAATGCTCTAACATCTGCACACACACATCTGGCTACAGTGAGAATAGTACCACTATCAATTCACATATACAGAACACTGCACAGCATACACAGTTCAAGTTAGCTGCAATTAGATTAGAACACAAACCTATCATATGGTACACACTAGGGATCTCAGTACTTAACACGTGCCACACCTCAAGAGTGCTATTAATATCTCTTTAGGTAATATTATGGTAGATAACATGAGCAGGCCTTGTTCTGGTCAGAACTTTGAAGGCTCACATCACCTATGACAACCAAAATACTGCAAAACCCCACCTCATTCTAAGTCAGAGTGGTGATCACATTTATTTTCCAGGTTGATGCACCACAAGCACACACAGCAAGTGGGCCAGAGTGATATTAGAACCAAACCCTATCAACTGCTACACACTGCAGATCATAGTCTTTATAGCACAGGCCATAGCTTAAGTCTGACAGTAGTATGGCAATTGGTACTGTTAAGGTACATGACTTCAGCAGGCCTTGTAGAAGAGAGAGGTTTGGAGGCTAGCAGCACCTGCAAGAGCCAAAAAAGTATCTATTAAGTAGAGAGATGTACACACACAACAAGTGGGCTGGAGTGAGATCAAAACCCCTACCTATCAAGTGTTATATATTATAGAACACACCACAGCTTGTCTACTTTAGATGTGACTGTAGACAAATATTAGTGGAGTACATAAACTAGGCTTGTGTTGAACAGCGTGTGTGAGTTGCAGACTGACATTGCTTCTCAACTGTTCTCTGCATCGAATACCCTTGCAGTCAGATAACTGTTGTTTATCCTAGCTCTGTGTATACAGTAGCCATTTTGGCCATTTGTGGCTGTTTGCATTTGGACGGACAAGCATGTTAGCAAAAACAATGTGCCCTCTCAATGTGTGCATATACAACATGATACATAACACCACCTTTTCACCTGTTGGTGTATGTGTTGTGACTTCCAGCAGGCACAGGGGGCTGTAGGGAAGTACATTATCTATTGTTGAGCCCTTACATTTGGTCCTTTGAGCAAAATTATATATGTGTCATATTGCAGCTTTAATCACCGGTATCAGGGTATGTAGGACAATACAGAGATATGCAGACATATAAAGATATATCTGCAGATAACAAGGACATACATATACATGGATGTAGTTAGTGTGTGTGTGTGTGTGTGTGTGTGTGTGTGTGTGTGTGTGTGTGTGTGTGTGTGTGTGTGTGTGTGTGTGTGTGTGTGGGTGATATGTATATTTCTTATGTAGATGTATGGGGGAGAAAGAGATGTATGTGTTTAAATATATATACATAAGACAGAGCCCCCTCACTATCACGCTTCAAGAGGAACCTTGATGAGTGGATGGGTAAAAGACAGTTCATACCGAGGATCACACCAACAGCACTACTAGATAGGGGCCAAGGGTAGTAGCTGCTAGTACAAGGGTCTAGGGAACTATTAAATTGGCAGTGAATACCGCACAACATGGTTGGGCTAATATATGCCTTCGGGCAGATAGCCCAGTACCAACCTATGACCCTCTGAACCTATATATAGGTTCATAGGTTGGTACTGAGCTATCTGCCCAAAGGCATATATATAGGTTCATAGGTTCATAGGTTGGTACTGAGCTATCTGCCCAAAGGCATATATTAGCCCAACCACGTTGTGTGGTATTCACCGCCCCTTTAGTAGTTCCCTAGACCCTTGTACTAGCAGCTAGTACCCTTGGCCCCTATCTAGTAGTGCTGTTGGTGTGATCCCCGGTGTGAACTTTCTGTTACCCATCCACTCATCAAGGTTCCTCTTGAAGAGTGATAGTGAGTGGCTCTGTCTTATGTAGATCGTGACTCAGTTCCATAGTAAGGGAAGTCTCTGCAAAGGGAATCTATCAGTCCAGCATGTTCTATTCATTGTTGTGTTGAGGTTTATATCCCTAGAGCATGTAGCTCAAGTAGATTTGGTTTTGCTAAGATGGAGCACGTTCAACAATTCTGGGTTGGACATGGCTCTGTACATTAGACAGAGATCGCCTCTGAGAAAGCGGTTTGCAACAGAGAATAGTCTTAGCTTTTTCAATCGTGCTGCATAGGACAACTGTTTGAGGCCAGTAATTCTCTTGGTTAGGTACCTCTGTGGTCTCTCCAGCTGCTGGAGATGTCTAGCCAGGTACATTCCATTGGTGCATTGTACTCAATAATGGGTCTGATGAGGGAAGAGTAGAGGGGCACCATTACATCCTTAGATCTTGATGCAAACCCTTTCATGATCAGATGGGTCACATAGAAGGATTTTCTAACCACTTTGGCAACATAGTTATCAAAGGAAAGCTGGCTATCTACTTGGGTCCCTAGATCCCTTATTTCTTCTTCAGATTTCAGGGGATTACCTCCTATGCTGTAGTTTGCGGGTACTCTGTTTTTTCCAAAGGGGATTAGTACGCATTTTTTTGCATTTAGCTTGAGACCATGGCTTTGACACCATGCATCATTTTCATTTAGGCCCTTCTGGAGGATCTCCATGTTGGCCGGAGACTCTATTATAGCACCCAGTTTGCAGTCGTCCGCAAACTTAGTCAGCCACAGCCCTTCCATGCTTGCCTGTACTTCTGAGAAGTATATGCCAAACAGGAGGGGCCCCAGGAAAGAGCCCTGAGGCACACCACTTGTTACTGGTCTGGATTCGGACATAGATCCCGCTACTCTTACTTTATGGGATCTGTCTGAGAGCCAGTTTGTGATCCATCTTGTGATGTAAGGGTTTATGCCCAGGCTGGTGAGTTTATCGATAATACCCAAATGGGGAATGGTGTCAAATGCTTTAGCAAGGTCAAGGTAAGACGTATGTACCTCCTTTCCCTTATCTATAGCCTGAGTAACTGTCTCAAAGAAATCCACCAGGTTCAGGAGGCATGATCTGCCCTTGACGAAGCCGAACAGTATGGGGTCCAGCGACTGGAGGTTCCCAATCTCTCAATTTATGAGTTCCATAATGATTCACTTCATAGCCTTACAGATCAGACTGGTCAGGCTTATTGGTCGGTAGTTCCCAAGGTCAGTTGTGGCCCCACCCTTGTGTAGCAGGACCACCATTGCCATGCGCCATTCTCTGGGCACATATCCTGTGGAGAGGCGGAGACTGAACAGGGTATTAAGATGTGGGGTTAATTCCTTTTGGAGCTCACGTAAGACACAGCCTGGGATACCAACTGGTCCCATGGAGGCAGTGTTTTTAGCTTTAGATAGAGCCTTGTTAACCAACGTATCAGTAATAATTGGACTTACACAATCCCCTGGAATGGTAATAGGCCCTGTAGGTTGTGAGGGGGGGGGGGACTTGCACTGAACTTATCAGCCAAGATGTTGGCAATGTCAGAAGGGTCAGTGTATTTTGTTCCATTTTGTACTAGCTCAGAACAGACCTGAGCATTGCCATTTAGGTTTTTGATGTAGCCATAGAAGGCCTTATGGTTATCCTTGGCATCCTTGGTTCATAGGTTCATAGGTTCATAGGTTCATACTAGGCTATCTGCCCTAGGGCATTTAAAAGCCTAGCCAGAGTGTGTTTAGCTTTCGCCACCCATTTTAAATTAATTTTGCTATGCCCTTTTTTGAGGTTAGTATACTGTGCCTCTGTCTAACAGTGACACAGAAGTGATACCCGGGGTAAACCTGCGATCTTCCATCCACTCATCAAGATTCCTCTTGAAGAGAGTCAATGAGGGACCCTGCCTAACCTGGACTGGGATTTTATTCCAGAGTGAAGGGAGCCTCTGGGTTATGAATCTGTCCCTCCAGCATGTCCTATTTATTTCAGTGCTGAGGTTCAAGTCTCTCGAGCACGTAGCTCGATGGGATTTGGATTTTCTGAGGTGCAGCATGTCCATTAATTCCAGGTTGGACATGGCTTTATACATCAGGCACAGATCGCCACTGAGCAGGCAGTATGCCACTGAGTGGAGCTGGAGTTTCTTTAACTGGGCAGCATATGGCATCTGTTTGAGCCCTTTGATCCTCTTGGTGAGGTACTTTTGGGGTCTTTCCAGTTGCTGCAGGTGTCTGGTAAGGTACATCCCAAAAGGGGCATTGTACTCAATTATGGGCCTGATGAGGGATGAGTAAAGAGGCACGATGACCTCCCCTGATCTAGATGTGAATCCCTTCATGATTAGGTGGGCTATATAAAACGTTTTTCTAACCACTTTGGCCACGTGGTTGTCAAATGAGAGATTGCTATCAACTTGGATCCCCAGGTCCCTAATTACTTCTTCTGTACTTAATGAATTACCACCTATGTGGTAATTTGTGGGCACTGTTTTGCCAAAGGGGATGACTATACACTTTTTGGCGTTTAGCTTGAGGCCATGGCTCTGGCACCAGTTGTCTGTTTTTATGAGACCCTTTTGGAGGATGCTTGTGTCGGCTGGAGAGTCGATTATGGCACCCAGTTTGCAGTCATCTGTGAACTTGGTCAGTTGCAGTCCTTCCGTGTTGGCCTGTACCTCCGAGAAATATATACCGAACAAGAGAGGTCCCAGGACTGAGCCTTGTGGGACACCACTTGTAACTGGTTTGGAGTCTGACATGGCTCCAGCAATTCTAACCATGTGGGTTCTGTCCTTGAGCCAGTTTGCAACCCATTTAATGACATAGGGGTTTATATTTAAGCTGGTGAGCTTATCTATAATGCCCGAGTGGGGTATTGTATCGAAGGCTTTTGCGAGGTCCAGGCAGGCTGTGTGGACCACCTTCCCCTCGTCAATGGCCTTGGTGACTGTTTCAAAGAAATCAACCAGGTTTAAGAGGCAGGCTCTGCCCTTAACAAAGCCAAACTGGGTAGGATCCAGTGTCTGTAGGTCCCCAATATCTTTATTTATGAGGTCCATGATGATCCTTTCCATAGCTTTGCAGACCAAGCTAGTCAGGCTTATGGGGCGATAGTTTCCAGGATCCGTTGAGGCACCACCTTTGTGGAGAGGGACCACTGTTGCTGTACGCCACTCTTTGGGTACATATCCTGTAGTAAGGCTGAAATTGAACAGTAGTTTTATATTTGGGTTTAGCTCTTCTTGGAGTTCATGTAGGATGCAGCCCGGGACACCATCAGGTCCCATTGATGCTGTGTGTTTTGCTTTGGAGAGTGCGGCTCTTACCTGAGCATCTGAGATGTCAGAGGGGCTGCACTCTGCTGGGATAGGTATTTGCCCTTTTGGTGGGGAGGGGGGGAGAAGTTTGCGCTGAACCTGTCAGCTTGGATGTTGACAATGTCTGTGGGTTCGGTGTATTTTTTTGTCATTTTGGACTAATTCTGAGCATATCTGGGAATTCCCACCCAGGTTCCTAACATAACTAAAGAAAGCCTTGTGATTATCCTTAGTGTCCTGTGCAATTTTTCTCTCGAAGCTGGCCTTAGACGATTTTATGAGTGCCCGTAGTTTTTTGCTAATACTGATCAGAGATGCCTTCCCTTTTTGGGATTTTGCTCTATCATGTAGTAGCTTCCTCCTTCTATTGTATAGTTTGTTTATGGCTGGGGTCCACCAGACAGGACATCTGCCTTTGGAGGATTGGGTCTTGGTTTTATTTGGGATTGCATGATCCATGCATTCCTGAAGGTGCTCATAGAATGCGTTTATAAAGGATTCTGCGGTCTGGGCCGTATTTTCCACAGGCCCGGGGACTTTGAAGGATTCCACCTCGGTTTTAAGGAGTGTGAAATTTGCTTTAGAGAAGTTTTTCACTGTGGTTTTCTGGGCAGGGGGTGGGGTCGAGATGTGAATATCCAGTGAGATTAGTTTATGGTCTGATCTTACCAGTGAGGGATACACTTCTGGTCTGGAGCATAGAGTCCCCATGTTGGTGATGATCAGGTCCAGTATGTTTTCCCCTCTTGTGGGAGTGGTAACAAGTTGTTCCATAGCATCTGAGTTTATAAATTCTAGGAACCTTTGGGCTAGGGTGTTGGAGCTAGTGTAATGCTCCCAGTCTATGTTTGGGTAGTTGAAGTCGCCCAATATAATGGTGTTTGGAGAGACCTCCATATTTTCCAGTGTTCTCAGGAAGGCCGAGTGGGGTTCCTAGGTTTGGGAGGGTGGTCTTTAGCAGGCTATAAACTGGAAGGCAGTTTTACCCACTGTTAGTTGCACATGGATAGTCTCTGAGGCTTCGTGCTGTGCCACCAACCTGGAGGTGTGGGTATCTTTGATGAATATTGATACTCCCACTCCTACTTGGCAACTTTCTTTTCAAAATTAGCTTTAGTTGACTTGATGAGGGCCCTCAGTTTCTTACTAATGCTGATCAGGGATGATTTTTCTACTTGAGATTTTGCCTTTTTTTGTATAAGTTTCCTCCTTTTACTGTAAAGTTTGCTTATGGCTGAGGTCCACCAGACTGGTTTCTTTTTGCTTGAGGAAGGAGTCTCGGTTTTATTTGGGATAGCATGGTCCATGCAATCCTGAAGATGCATATAGAGTGCCTTTGTGTAGGATTCCACATCCTGGATATCATTATCCTTCTGCAAGGGAATTGTGAAGCTTTCCACTTCGGATGCAAGTAGTTTGAAGGTAGCTTTGGAAAGGTTTTTGACTATGGTGTTTTTTGACTGGGGGAGGTGGAGGGGTGAGGATGTCCAGGGTTATCAGTTTGTGGTCGGATCTGACCAAGATTTATATATATGTATATATATATATATATATATATATATATATATATATATATATATATATATATATATATATATATATACATACAGCTATATATATATATATATATATATATATATATATATATATATATATATATATATATATATATATATATATATGTATATATATATTTATATATATGGGTCTACTACTTTGGATGACAGAAACGCCAGTTCGCCGACACGCAAAACACTGAGACAAAACAACCGAAAACGCACAATACCGACAACTCACAAAACCGAACACCATTACACCGACACACAAAATGTAAACTACACATTACACACAATTACATATCCACTAACCTTAACCCAAACCCTAACCCTAAGGTCCGACTCTACAGCACACTTACCCTACCCGCACCCTAACCCTAACTCACTTAACCCGTCCCTAAACTACAGTCCATCACTATCACACACTTACCTTACCCAAACCCTAAGTCTGACACTACCACACACTCACCTTTCCCACACCCTAACCCTAAATCCCTCACTATCGCACACTTACCTGTCCGCTTCCTAACCCTAAATCCCTCACTATCGCTCACTTACCGAGTCGCGCTCACACGTTTCCCATGTTGGTCTTTCGGCTGTCGGGATTTCACCTTGTCGATCACCTTAGTTTTCGGTTGTTTGGTCTCGGCGAACTGGCGTTTCGGTCATCCAAAGTATATACATATATATATATATATATATATATATATATATATATATATATATAGATATAGATATAGATATAGATATATATAGATATATATAGATATATAGATATAGATATGTATGTATATAGATATGGAGAGTGAGACACTGACAGACAGATATGTATGCATATATGTCTGTATCTGTATACATATCTATATATAACAAGTCATTTTGAGTGTGGAGCAACTCTGCTTAACTAAGTGTATGAGCATGCACAGTGGGGGTATTGCTAGTTATAAACTGACTCCAGCCCACAAAAACCTGTACTTCAGTCCAAGATTTGTGTGTTATACAAAAAAATGACATCAGTTTCTGTTTCTGCACTGCTGCACATCACTGAACTTGGCTAGGACTTTCTTCAGTTGTGTGATGTAATTAATATGTCACAAAGCTTAATAACATTATACCACACTTAAGACTGATGGTCTGTAGAACAAAAAAGTAATACTACTGACATCCAAAATAGGTGGTTACGTCTAAATTAGAACCCTGAAGTCACCACACAAATTAATTATCCTAGTCCTTTGAGCCACACAAGCTGCTTGACAAGCATCAAGCATTCATCACATATTCAACTGCATACATATACATATAGTTTTTCCTGCAATAAGTAAGATATAAAATGTATAATCATTTTTTTATTACTGTCCTGAGACTGGCTGGCATGCTGATAAACCATTGCTAAGCTTGTGTTACAGCAGTTAAAGGGAACACTGCTGTGCTGGGGGTGGTGGAACACCACCACTTGTTCTGCTGGGATACACAGTAGTCTGATATCATGTCACCCCACTGTTTAAAATCTCTCTTGACAGATGTACCAGTAATCTGTTGCAGAAGGTCTGTATACGTATTCCATGCATGGGGCCCAGTGAATACTCATGGAAACAAGGTAGTGGAATAGGTATCTGTAGTCCCATGTGGATGTAATTTCTGTCCAAGTAGCCCAGTATATTTACTTGCATAATGTACCAGATCCATACATAAAATGCCATATTATAATAATCCGTACGAGTACTGTGGAGGTTATGAACTTACCTTGCAAATGTAGCAGCTGTCACAACCATAGATCAGGGCTGACTCTGTCTGATGTAAGCAGTGCACAGCCAATATATGAGTAGGTGCTGGATGTGTGGGTTGCCTGCCATCATTTTTAATTTCTGTATGTGAGTAGGGGTAAGGTGTCAGTCTCTAGCACCCTGTGTTGTTAGTGAATGTGTTATGTGTTGCCTCTTAGCCAAAGCCAGGGCATACTGGGCAAGCCTACATCTGTCTACAGGGATATCAGCAGGGGGGGCTTCTCCTCCGAGTCCTCCTGTGACTGTGGCTGTGGTGACCTAGACACTGGTGGGGGGCTGTGTATCCTTTCCCTTTGCTGCTCCTTCTACAGCTGTTTCCACTGGATCATATTATGTAGCATAGCACATACTGTGAATATATGTGCACATGTGGCTGGAGAATACTGCAGGGCTCCACCAGATATATCTAAGCACTAGAACCGTGACTTCAGCAGCCCAAACACACACTCTATGATGTTCCTTGTCTTTGAGTGTGCCTCATTATGCCAATCTTTTGTGGGTGTGTGTGTGCATTTCTGATGGATGTCATCATCCACAGTTCCTGGGTGTAGCCAGCATCCCCCAGTAAATGGCCATGTGGGATGTTCCCCCTAGTAAACATCTGGTACAGCTTTGACATGTGTCAGATATGTAAGTTGTGATAACTGCCAGGGCTGCCAGCACACACATTCAGGATAATCCCCTGGGCATTGCACATGACCTAGCAGTTGATAGAGTGGTACCACTTGAGGTTACAGTAGATTCTACCCTGCTCATGAGGTGGAGCCTTGACATGTACATGGGTGCAATCTATGGCAACCAGTAGCTCAGGGCAGTGTGCTGCATAGTAGAAGTGTTGCATATTGCTGGCCAACACCTCAGGGGAGAGGGGAAAAGATATGTGCTCACTGGCATGTGGTAGCTTAGCATCCAGGAACTGTTGGAGTATCCTGGATTCATATGCCTATGACACCTCCATCATGTCCCCAGTTGGTCTTTGAAATGTACCTGTAGCTAATATACTAATGGCTACACATACATTTGTTTCCACTGGGATGTGTTCCCGTCTGTTGGCTCTGGTACTCAGTTAAGGGCATCAAAGCTCAGTGAGTTCTTGTTATATGTCACTGTCCACCCTCTAGTACTCTACAGTCTCCAGTTCATGTAGCTCCTGGAAGGTTACCCTAGGCCTGAACACTCTTCTTCTTCTTCTCAGCCTAGGCCTATTGTTAGCAGCATCAGCAGTATTGACTTCAGCCTCTAGTATGTGCAGATGTAGAATAGCTGCAGCAACCCCTAGCATTATCTCATCAGTTAAAATGTCCAAGTCAGTACTCCAGTGCTTCAGAGTATTGAGGAAAAATCAGACTGTAGGATGTAGGCATAGTTTATTCAGGTCTGGTGTAGGTCCATCATGTGTGATTGGCTACATATGCATTTCACCTGCCTAAATTGCAATTAACATCATTTAATGGCCCTACGTTAGAGTTCAGCATGGCGCTATGTGCCACATTACTCAGCATAGTTTATTCACAACTAAATAATCATCACTGTCACGTGGGTTGTGTGCCGCTCATACATGTTAAGCTGTGTGCCGTGCTGTGCAGCACAGCTTATACAAAAGTCAGAATCAATAATTGAATATATCTGGTTTTAATTACTTGCTGCCTATGTCATCACTGTGATCTGAGTGGTCTTTCTGTGAGACATGCTCAGCTATGCATTACACAGTACAAACACTCGCACCAGTAGTTAAGAAATTCCTAAAAGTAATGGGACACACCCTGCTGCTGGCATCCACATCCAGTGGAAATATCAACATGGTGTAGGAGCCTACATGAAAGGGATCTGCGGACATGGTTACCCCTTTTACTGATTCAACAAATTCACCTCATTTGCATAGATACCTGTGCTGATAGACTGGAAACTACACGGTTCATAGCCGTATGACCTAGGCAACAGCACCAACGCCTCATTGTACAGACCTAATGCAACATCCTAGAATACATTTCTGAAAAATATTATACAATAGTTTTTATTCCTTTTTTATTTATCAATTAGACATGTTTGTGCACTGCAGTGCCTAGCGCATACATGCCAAAATCATTAAAAAGAAATTTGTTTTTACATATTCCCTTGCATTTTTAGACATCAGCAATGCATTTTTCACACATCACTATATGTGATCTAACCATTTCAAGGGAGTAATGTCCATATTTCTGGACTTTTACATCCCCTTCTTTCTGTGGTTACTCCTGTATGTTGAAAATTTCTGTGTGCACTATGGACAGGTTCACAGGGTCCACACGGATGTCTTTTTGCTTGATGGATTGCTCCACCTGGGTCATTTGCATAAGATTCACCTGCCTATGTGATCATTTGCATTACACAGAACTTTCCTTGTTTGGTCGTGCTTGTGCACCTCTAAGCAGTGCTTACTAAATCTAAAACTGTTTTCACTCATGTACACATCCCAGCGCGATGCATACACAAAAAAACATTGTGTAGGCCTTACTGAATTCCTCCCATAAATGAAGATATGTGTGAGACACACTGTATGTATGGGATCATAACTAGAACATAACATTATGAGAAGCTAAGTATCATCAACACAGACATGGTGTTTAATGCGTGTATAATACCTTTGCCATTGAAATGCACAAACACATGCAAGCACGCACCCACACATGCCCTCATACATGCACACATGTACACACAGCTCCTTACATTATGTGAAGCCAAGCCTCATCTTCACAGGGTTGACATCTTATGTGTAAATAACACCTGTGTCATTCTGATATATCTATCTATCTATATCTATATCTATATATATATATATATATATATATATATATATATATATATATATATATATATATATATATACATATTATATATATATATATATATATATATATATATATATATATATATATATATATATATATATATATATATATTTATATATCAAATGCAAGAAAAGCCCAGCCAAGCTAGAGTAATGGATACCCATGGGATATATGCAGATGACCCCCCTCAAGGACATCAAGACTTTAAGGTAGGGGGCGTGGCCAAGGATGAACACAGGATAGCAGCAGATTTCTTCAGCTCCACCAATTTCATTACATTGACAGGAATTAATTACTTAAAAAATTAATTTTTGAAGTAATTTTCTTTCTAAATATGTTACTTTGGAAATTTTCCTGTCAGTTTATCAGTCTGAAATGAGTTCCAGTAGGACAAATTCTCAAGACTCCAGCATCAAGAAAGAACTTCAGTCTCTGATAATTATAGTCCAGCAACTTACTGCTAAGATGGATAAAATGGATACTAAAATAGACACTTTCATAGAAAAAACTACAAAACAAATAGACTTGTTACATATGGACCTGCAACAACAGAAGATCCAGATGACAGGCATAGAAGAAGCTGTGAATGACATGGAAAATAGAATACAAGAAGAGGAAATCAACATTGAGTTTCTGCTGAAACAAAATACACAATTACAAACAAAGCTGGATGACCTGGAAAATAGATCTAGGCGCAATAACATTAGGATTTTTGGACTGCATGAACATATTGAAGGTAACAATATTACTTCTTTTTTAACAACATGGCTCCCTAAAACTTTAGATTTACCAGAAGCATTCTCTTTTGGTATCGAAAGAGCACATAGATCTATAGCTAATACTAACTCTAACAAAAACTATCCTAGATCAGTTATAATTAGATTTCTATCATCTTTTGATAAAGAGATGGTTCTTAAATCTGCTTGGGCTAAAGCTCCTGTTAAGATTAATGAAACAACTGTGCTTTTTGACAATGACTATTCTTCCATGGTATTAGCTAAAAGAAAAGTTTTTCTACCACTAATAAGGGAGCTTAAAAAAGCACAGTTTAAAACATACCTTCTGTTTCCTGCCAAGCTTAAAATCTTCCTTCCTGATGGTCCTAAAATTTTCGATGACTTAGACTCTGCTTTACTGTTTATCAAAAAAAATAAGATTTTGGAAAAAATAGAAGAAATGGAATGGGCTAGTCCTTCGTTAAAGAGACTGGCAACTGAAACTTCGTGGAAGACTTCAGAGAAGAAGAGACTAAAAAACAAATGATTTGTACTATGTTTTTTTTTCTCTCTCATCATTTTATTTTATTATTAATCTTTTTAAATATAGTTCCTGCATTTCCAAGAAGCAACAAATATTTTGAAAAAGATTTAATCAAAGTTATTCTCTGTGTGCAAAGAAATGTTTTGTTTCATAACTAGTCAAAATATCTGGAGATTTAATGGCAAGCTGTGATTTAACTTGTTTCTCTTTCTGAAGAGGAAAAATAAGGTCAGTAATTTGATACATTTTTTTCCTTTAAAAGTTTATATGTTCTTCAAATGCTATTCCTAATTATACTTTCTTGATTACACTGCTTATGCTTGTTTGTAAATAATCTGTCATGCTTTAACTAATAATAATTAGAACTAAATAATAGTAAATAATATGTTTTATTTTTAACTCTATTAATATAAACAGTAAGTAACATTCTATGGTATATACTTCTTATAGCTTTCTCTTACATTTTTTTATTTCTGCCTTACACCCTTTTACTTTTTACTCTCTTTTCTTTTCTTTATTAATATATAGAAATGCTTTTGATCATATAGACACAGTAAATAATAAGATTTGCATAGGAGTTGAGCTGGGACAAAAATGTTGAGTTTTGTTACTTATTAATAATTTTGGGCTTGATTTCACTTACATAGAGTCTGTAATAACCTGTAGAATGCATTGTGAAGGTTTTGTCATGTTTAGATGCATTTACACTGCTAAATGAATGTTTGTCACTAGTTTTTAATAAGTTTCCTGCCAAAATGTTAAGAGAGACAATCTGGGATATGGGCTGTCTCATGCACAGTGTCCATGAGCTACTTCAAAAGCTTCAACTCTCAGAATTCTCACAGAGAAGCTGAAAGCAGCTAGTCTCACCTTTGACCTAGATATCACACTGACACATCACAGATACAGGAATGACACTACCTAATTATACTTTCTTGATTACACTGCTTATGCTTGTTTGTAAATAATCTGTCATGCTTTAACTAATAATAATTAGAACTAAATAATAGTAAATACTATGTTTTATTTTTAACTCTATTAATATA
>NC_056735.1:1996090350-1996112850 GCF_019279795.1 Protopterus annectens
AACCAGATGGTAACAGATTTAATTAATTCCAAAATCATTTCATGTCCTATATCTGATCATAATTCAATTGTTTTGAATTCATGATAAAAATACTCATAATGTTCAGATCAAAAGGATACCGCATACTTAACTCAACTAAAAGACTATAAAGAATATATACTTTCAGAAGTAAAACATTTTTAGACATAAATAACACTCCTGAAGTCTCCATTGTTTATGTTTGGGATGCCTTAAAATCATATCTATATGGACAAAGTATCAGATGGTATAATAATAAAAGGAAATCTTGGGATAAGGAATTGTTAGATATTCAAAGTAAATTAGACTCTTATAAACATAATAATAAAGAAAATATTATGGACAAGAAAGTTATTGAAGAAATAAACAAACTAAATGAGAAATACAAAGAAATTTTAACTCATAAAGTTAAAATAACTTTAGAGAAATACAAGTTTTTGTCTTATTCAATAAGCCCTAAATACTTACATAGACTTAAAAATAAAACAAAAAGGTTGAATAAACAAAACCATATCAAAGAAATCTTTTCTCTAAGGAAAAAGAAGAATGTTTCTAGTATACCAGAAATACTAGATGAATTTAGAAATCACTTTCACAAAATTAACCATAATAATATTAACATGGAACCTAAAGATAAAATAAAGGAGTTTATAACCACAAATATGAATAAAAAGTTTAATAAACAACAGATTAAACTATTGGACAAGGGTATTTCATATACAGAAGTTATTACACAAATAAATAAGCTTAAATCAAACAAAGCACCGGGTAATGATGGTATTATACCAGAGATATATAAAATCCTTTCTAAAAATACATATTCATTAATACATAAGGTTTTTATTTTGGCCCAAACTGAGTTAATAAGCCCCCCATCTTGGCAATATACATTTATTTCACCAATTTTAAAACCTAATAAAGATCCAACTAGATGTTCTTCATATCGGCCCATCTCATTACTTAATGTTGATTATAAAATGTTTATGAATATCTTTGCTGATAGATTGAAGACAGTCATTCCCGGCATTATAGATATAGATCAGACAGGCTTCATTGTAAATAGAAATACTTTTGATAATATAAGAAGAACTTTAACATTAATAGATTTTGCAAATAGGAAATTAGAAAGATTTAACACTTATTAGTCTTGATATAAGTTCAGCATTTGATTCACTAAGTTGGGACTATCTGTTTACCTTAATGAAGTGCACAAACTTCTCGGATGCATTTGTAAATCTAATTGAACATTTATACAAAGGAACGTTGGCTTATATTAAGGTAGGAACATATGTTTCACAAAAAATACCCATTCTTAAAGGTACAAAACAAGGATGTCCACTTTCTCCACTATTATTCACTTTAGTAATGGAGCCTTGGGCTAATTTGATCAGAAACAGTACTGACATAGATGGTTTTGAAATAGATGAAAATACAACATCCAAAATTCAACTTTTTGCAGATGATGTTCTAATTACATCAGCAGGATCTAATTCTTCTATACAGTCTCTATTTGATAACATGATGAATTTTAAAAGTATTTCTGGTTTAATATTCAATGAAGAAAAACTAAAATACTACCTATATATACACGAAAAAATATTCTCATTAGTGATTTTACTAAATATGTACCCAATTCAGGTCAGATAACTTATTTAGGTATAATACTATTTAAAGATATTAAATCTATTATATATAATAATTATAATACCTGTTTTCTTAATATACAATATCTTTTAATACCTGGAATAATATGTTTTTACTATGGAGGAGAGACTTACAATTATTAAAATGATAATATTCCCCAAGATTTTATACTTAATACAATCAATAATACTTCCACCTACAAAAATAATTATCAAGAAACTGAACACACTAATGTTAAATTTCTTATGGGCACCTAATAGACCTAGGATTGCATTAAAGAAACATACTAATAGCTGGTCTCAAGGGGGTATTTCTTTTCCAGACTTTAATTTATATACTATCTCTTCTATTGTAAAAGTTATTTATTAATAGATCAGTCATATGTCACAAAATGGAAAGATTATTGGGAGCTAATTAGTATACACTTCATGAAAATTTCCTTAACACATAAAAATATGATTGTAAATAACTCCATGTTATGGTTACTAAAGGAATTTTGTACTTCACCTATTACACCTAAACATATGGTTTGTTACCCATTAAATATTATTATTAGTTATCATAACTTTATATTCATGCACCCTAAGTATAGGGAATGGAATTTTATTGTATTTCCTATAATGTATACTCAGGGTATGCTTTTGTCATCTACATCTGAAGGAACTCATTTAGCTATAGATAATGATCTAAAGTACTGGTATCAGTTGATATCTGATAATAAAGTTAAAAATCTAGATTTCTTAAAACAAGAATTTGATCTAAGAGAAACTTGCTGGTTAGAGGTTCAGACCTTTAGACAACATCTCATTAATAAAATAGAGTTAATGTCTATAACTGTTAAAGAATCTATTCCAACACTGATTGATTACTTGATATTAAATTTACAACATAAAGTTTCTGATAAAGGTAAACTTTCATACATACATAAAGTTATCAGACAAGAAACCTTTACAGTGTAGATTCATACTGGAATTATTTCACTTCTATTAATGGGGACCCACCAAATCAACAAGATAAACAATATATATTGGAACTACGTCTTCCATTGTCTGGAGACTTTATACATGGACATTTTTACATAGATCTTTTTATACACCTTTGATGATGAATAAAATAAATAATAAAGATAATCTATGTAAGAGATGTAATGTAGAAATTAATGCTGACTGGGCTCATATGTTTTATGACTGTATAAAATTGAAAGAATACTGGAAGTCAATTAATGAATGTTTGCAGGCTCTTTTTACAGATAATTTCATTATTTCTAAATCTCTTATATTATTCAACACACCTGTACCTCAAAGTGTTAAAAAGGTTAAGCTTCCCTTGTTATGGTCTATTCTAGCAGTGGCTAGGAAAATAATAACTAGAAATTGGATTTCAGATACACCTCCTTCGTTCAATGAATTTAAAAATGTTATGAATATAGTGTGCCATATGGAAATAAACACAATTAGGACTAGAACAAATAGAAAAACATCTTATTTTATTGTATGGGATAATTTACAAAATTTGTTAAAAAAATTTTAATTTCAATAGCATGGTATTTTAGTTTAATTAATTGATCTGATTGTAGTGGATGTCTTTGTAAATACTTTAGTTGTTTTGTTGAATATTATAATAATACCTATTTTTAATTACTTGTATAAAATTGTTATGATATTTCTCTTATATGTTAAAACAATTTACCTGTTTTGAAAAAAAAAAGACTTTAAGGTAAATGGCTTCTGATTGTCCATGACTTTCTTACTTTTTAAATCTTTATGGTTACACTCAAGCCAATAAAGCCAAACCCCACTCACAGTGTGCATGCATGTTTCAGCCTTTTTATTGATCTTGTCAGCATGACAAAAGTAGATAGTTTGCCTAATATCATCTGATAGATATGATTGGTGATCTTTGAGAGGGAGATTATGAATGAGTGCTTAGATTTATAGGGGGATAATGCTAGTGGTTACATAGAAACTAAAGATAAATGCAGAAGAAATCTGGTTAACATTTTCGCTCCAGATTGTGAATTCTTGGATGAAATTTATAAAAAATGGCTTACTTCTGTATCTTGAGTTTTAAAGAAGTTGTTGTACCTTTTTTAGCAGGTTTATACTTGAAGGTAAATGGGGTTTATTGATCAGGTTTTGAATGGGATCATCATGATTAGATGGAACGTGGTTTAAGAAAAATTGAACAGCCTGAGGTGGGGGAGTTGTGTTCTTTGGATCGCTCTAAAGTATATGACTTTGGTTTTATTTGTTTTTAGTCTGCTGTTTATTTTTAGTTGCTGATTATTGTTATGACCCATGGCGTTGCTTGGATTGGTTTGCCATAAGAGGCTTGCATCTCCCCCTGTCTCTGACAATCCTCTAGAATATACATAGACAAATATATAAACATCTTATGTTTGGTTTGTTAAGATATTCAGGTAGCCATGTCTATTGCTATATTAAAATACTTGTGATTTTTTTTTTTTTTAGTGGGTTATTTCCATTATTTCATTGGTCTCTTTCCAGAAGAATCTTAAGACTGTACTCATAAAGACTAAAGGTAACACGGCTTAGAAACTAGGAAAGTATCAAATCACTTTTCATTAAGTGTCATGGAATCTTCACCATCCACTTGAGCTACCAGCACCTCAAGCTGATTGAACTTTGGTGTAATATGTCACACATAAGACAATATCACAACAGTGCATCATCTTGTTATAAAGCACTATACCTGCAACAATAGATCCAGCAATGTAAACTGAAATCTCCATTGCAATGTGTTACTTTAGCATACCTTTCATTTGAAATAATCTATATGTGTTACTTTACACATACAAAACAAATGTAAGCTTCATTTTCAGTGTTTGTCTCTTTCAGCCATTCAAAACATTATTTCATAAGAATCTTATGGGTCTATATCACCACATCGAATGGTGATAAGTTTGAACGCCCTTTGTTCGAACTGAAAAGTCCAAAAGCCCTAAACAGCAAAGTTACTGAACATCATTTTTTTTTCACAGGGAAAAAAAAAACGGTGGGCCATCTTTGGGGCTTTGCTATTTCATCCACTGTAGTGTGATCTCGGAGTTGGTATATTTAAGTAGTGGGGTGTGGGGGGCAGACCCCCTCACATTGGGGGTATGGGAGATGCCACTTCAATTTGTTTTAAAGTTGTGATTTTTTTTTTTTTCACGGAGCAGTGTTTTTTTTCCCTGGGAAAAAAAAATTGCTGTTCCGTGAGTTCGCTGTTTAGGATTTTTGGACTTTTAAGTTCAAACAAAGGGCGTTCAAACTTATCACCATTCGATGTGGTGATATAGACCTGAATCTTACTAGATCTAAGCACACACTGCCTGTATCTATGTTGAATATATCACTTTATGCAGTTATATGAATTACCCAACATTTGTGTTCTCTGATAAGTCAATGACAGAATCAGAAAAAAAAATGTTTATTTCTTTTAGATGTCTTTATCCTAGACTGCAACTCATAGCCCTTCTGATTGTCTTAATGTTAGAGAAAATGTGCCAAGTAATAAACCACTACCACAGATCTGAATGTAATATTTGCTATTTTCAATAAACATATACACCCACATTTTTACAGTGTCACACAGATTTCAGTCCTGTTTACTGATTTGTCTGGAGATATACATTATGTAAATAGAGAGTAAGGGAATTATATTGAGGACTGTAGTATGAAACCTGCTTGCAGATCACAGAGCTTACCTTCTAAAGTGTAATGGTGGTATAATGAGTGCACATTCTACGTTATGAAACTCAAGGAAAAAGGTAAAGAACTTAATTGTACTGGCTTGACATTTATAATTTTACATTTAAACATTGTGATGAGCTTTTCTAGTATTAACTTATGCTGCACAGGTTGGTTTTTCATTGAGAATCCATTCTATGATAACAGTGGGTAATCTATTTTTGATATATCAAAGATGGAACATACAGTTATGTAAGTTGTACTTATCCATAGGTTCATAGGTTTATAGGTTAATACTAGGTTAACCACCACTGGGGCTTTAGAAGCCTTGCTGTGAACTCAACCCAGTTTTGTCTCAGAGTTCCTTTGATACTTATATGGTAGGGTATGTTAGTAAAGGGGTAGGTAAGGGTTATGGGCGGGGTATGTTAGCTGAGGATTAATTTAGTACCGTCGACCTCTGTCCATCAGAGACATGGGGGGTCAGACTCGGGGAAAATGTGCAATTTCCCATTCTATGGTCAAGGTTTCTTTTGAAAAAGGTCAGGGATGAACTCTGCTTCATGTAGCTGGAGAGCCTATTCCATCATAGTTCAGTGATCTTTTGGGAGACATATCAGTCCCTCCAGCAGGTTCTATTTTTGTTACAGACAATGTTCAGGTCCTTGGATCTATTGTTTCTGGTGCTGTTTGTCTTGCAAATGTGTAAGAGATCCTTCAGAACTGGATCGGAGGATGCCTTATATGCTAGTCATAAATCGTCTCTCAGTAACCTGTAAGAGACTATACACAGAGACAGGATCTTAAGGCAGTCTGTCTAGGACATGGTATTTATGCCCTGTATTCTCCTGGTGAAGAACCTTTTAAGTTGTTTCATCTGTTGCAAGTGCCTGGTTAGATACATACCAAAGGTGGCTTTCTGAATGATGGGTCTAATAAGGGCTGAGTAGAGTGGTACTGTTACTTCTTTGGACCTGGATGCCATACCCTTACTTATGAGTTGAGTAACATAAAATTATTTTCTTACTGTCTTGGGTATGTGTTGTTCGAATGCCAAATTACTGTCTACAAATGTTCCCTGATCCCTAACTGTTGGGTTTTATCAATGAAGTAATTAGCTTGGGTGGATGCTTTCCCAAAGGCCACTGTAATGTATTCATTTGTATTGAATTTTAATCGCTGGCTTTTTCACCAGTCATTTGTTTGTGTTATACCCTCTTGAATGATTTTAGTGTTGTGGGGGGAATCTATGATAGCTGCCAATTTACAGCCATCAGTGAACTTGGTGAGCCAAAGACATTTGACATTAGCCTTGTCTTCTGAGAAGTAAATTCCAAACAGGAACAGGCCCAACATGTAGCCCTGGGGTATTCCATTGGTGGCCAGTATCTTGGAGGATGTGGTGTCATCGATCCTGACTTCTCTGGTCCGATCTGTGAGCCAGCTGGCAGTCAAGTGAGCTATGTAGGAATTTATGCCTAGTTATGAGGGTTTATCAACAATACCCGAGGGAAATATTTTATCAAACTCCTTGGCCAGGTCAAGGTAGGTGGTATGGAGCATTTTTCCCTCATCTGTAGCCATGGTGACCCTCTCGAAGAAGTCCACCAGATTAAGTAGACAAGACCTTCCCTTAAGAAAGCCAAATGGGGATGGATTCAGTTTCTGTAGGTTGCCAATATCCTTGTTGATCATTTCCATTATAATTCATTCCATGGTTTTGCATATTAGACTTGTCAGACTCAGGGGGTCTGTAGTTCTTGGGGTCAGTTGATGGTCCGCCCTTATGAAGAAGGATGACTGTTTCAACCCTCCATTGACATGGCACATAAACTGTTTTGTAGGCTATAGATGAAGAGTGCCACAAGTGTTCCTGCTAGGTCATATTTTATGCTATTTAGGAGGCAACAGGTGATAATGTTAAGGCTCACTGAAGCAGTGATTTTAGCCTTAGTGATTGCCTCCAGGACTTGATCCCTTTTGACAGTTGGGGGGTATGATAGACGGGAGTAGCATGGGGTACATATATACATACATACATACATACATGCATGCATACATATATTTCAGGCATGGGCATTAATGCCCTTCTAGCCTTCCAATATATCAAAACACTTGTTCCCATAATAAGTTTCCAGGCTGTTCTTAACAATATCTACGCTAGTGCTTGCTTTAATGTAATTTGGTAGTCTGTTCCATTCATCAGCTGTTCTCTCAGAGAACCAATTAGTGCACTTCTCATTCCTATAGAATCTGCTACATAGGCTGTCTGATGATTCTGTACTACCTTTTGATACCCCCAAACATTCCAAGAGGTAGTTGTCTCTAAATGCCTAAATACCTGAATAAGATCTCCTATGGGGTATTGGGGGGAGTGTGGGGTTAACTTTGAGCTAAATTTATTAGTGAGTAGATTTGCTATGTCACTCTGGTCAGTGAAGATTGTGCCATATACCACCAGTTTTCATACACCACCATCTGCACACTGCTGAGTATTACCTTTAAGATTCCTAATATAGCTAAAGAAGGTCTTGTGATTGTAATTAGCCTGAGTGGTTATCCTGACCTCATAACTGACCTTGACTGACATTATTAGACCTTAGTGTCTTGTCTTGTTGAACCAGAGAGCTCTTGTCTCTATGTTAGTTCTTCTTTTTGATTGTGGCCGTGACTTGCTTTCTTAGCCTCTTAAGGTAAGCATTGCACTGGTATGGTTTGTTTTTAGTGTTTGATCTGATCTTACTTCTGGTAGGTAAAGCAGCCTTAATGCAGCTGTTTACATGTTTATACAGTGTTTCTAAATAATTCTGCATAGGTAGCTGTGTTCTCAGGGTTTGGGAGTGTAGTGAATGTTGACAAACTCTCATTTAATTGGATATGATTTCTGTTAGTATTGTTCCTAACATTTATAGGTTTAGTTGGGTTTTCCAGGTTGATTTTTATTTCAATAACTAATACTAATAGATATTCAAATTCTTTATCCAGGCAGGATATGACCCATATAGACTAAATGCTACTGCGGCAGTGGCACTGATAAATATCTTGTTATACCTCAATAACGACCTAAAACATCTTTAAAGTAAATAATGATCACATTCAATTCCTCCTGGCACCCTTCATACAGTCATTCTTTCACTGAATAGGAAAACTAGGCACAAGTTCCTCCTTTTTGGGTTAACACAAGGAGTACCATCACACACTGCAAACAAAGCACTCATTGTTACAGTTAACAGTCCTTCCTTGGTGAATCAGGCGAGCGAAAGACATGCAAACAGAGAGACCCCTATTCTATCCCCCACCACCACACACTATACCTACTTACTGATGCATATTCTGACAACAGCTTATGGCTAATACTGCTTTTCAATTGAAACAGATAATCTATAAGTAACTTTTTGCACCATGATTGAGTTTAAATTCTGTAGCCAAAGGACTTTATCATGAATTAGTCACTGTGGGAAGTGTATGTGTAGCAAATTATTATAATTTTGTATCATGTAATATGTTCTGTTTCTCCTCGTATTTTTTTATTTATTTAACTATACATCCGGGAATACTGGAAATATTTGTTTAGTCAGTTAGTTAGTTAGTTAGTTATCTTTATTTTCTTCTTTTGCTATCTATAAGTCTTGCTTTAGTTCAGCAATAGCTTCAGTCCAGAACCTGCAGGATGTATCCACTTGTGGTTCAATGTTGTGTAGCTTTGATATTTGTATCTCTGGTGTTCATACTGCTTCAGGCCTTCTCCAACAGCTTTTTCTTTCCAACATGCAGTCTTAAGCATACAATGCTATATTATTACTATTTTCTCTGTCAAATTTCTTTTCCCCCTGATTCAACAAGCCCTGCACGATGTGCAGGACTAGTGCAGGACCTCCAGCAGGCAATATGTCTGCTGTGCGATCTAGGAATAAGGTGTAGGGACGTGTGCAAGCTCTCCTGCACTAGTCCTATATGGACTCATCCCCTGTATGCAAATTACCCCATTTGCAGGAGAAATCCATGCAAATGAGGTGAATTTGCGATCCAGGAGGCTGGAAGCTGCAGTGCAGGACTAGTGTAAGCTGCAGAAATGTACTCCACCAGTAATGGAGTACATTTCTGCAAACTACAAAACGGAGCCATGACAGCTCAAAATAAAGGGTGGATATTGTGTAGAAAGGATGCCAATGGCCAAGTATAAGGCCAATGGCATGGAAAACAGTTGCAAAAATAAAAAAAAAATTAACTTTTATTTTCTTTTAGCCGATCTCGGCTGTTTAAGCGTATGGCAACAGTGTGCAAATGGGATCGGGTGAAAAATAAGAAAGAAAAATAAGCATTCAACCAAAATCAATATTTTGCCATTATACTCAATGGCAAGAAGAAGACAATATGGCTAGTGAATAGTGATTGCTAAGGGGGGAGGCTCAGTGTGGGACATGTATGCATCAGCAGGCAATCCTATGCAAATGAGGGGAATGATACTGAATCCCAGATTTCCCTTGCATGCTAGTCATCACCCAACAGTGTAAGAGCAGGAAAAGCTTGATGCAAACCTAGGAGTTAGCTGACATCATAGGGGGGTGTGTCAGGCATACTGTAAGTGGATTGGAGCCCTGTGGCTCGTGTTTGCCCTTAGCTTATCAGAGCTAAGCAAGGGTGTGTGTCTGAGGCTGCCTAGCACACTTTACATTTCCTAAGTGGGTGTGCGTGCCATGCATCAGGTTTTAAAGGAAAAAAAAGTAAACCAGGAAATAACAGCTCTGTGCATATATGAGCACTATCTTTGCGCGGCGTGCCCCCAGGCTTAACCAGGAAGGCAATGGGAAGGGAAAACAGCAGTAGGAAGGTAATCTAGGGTAATCCCCCCCCCCCCAGGCCTACACAGATAGACTCCATCAGGTCAGGCAGTGGAATGATAGTTCTGAATGGTAGGAAGTCAGAAACTGATATGTATGTCAATCAAACCTAAGAGCTGCAGTACACTGCTATGCCTCTAGTCAGCATGATAGGTTAGAATACAGAATGAAATGGAGTACCTGGCATACCAGTACAGACATAGCAAATGTTTACAAGTGTCTGGTGTGTCCCTCCCAATCCTATGTAGAAATGTCAAAATAGTCAGGTGTGCCTCCCCCAATCCTGTGTAGAAATGTAGTAACAGTCAAGTGTGCTCCCCCCATCCTGTGTAGAAATGTAGAAATAGTCAGGTGTGACCCCACATCCTGTGTAGAAATGTAGTAACAGTCAGGTGTGCCCCCTCCCCCAATCCTGTGTAGAAATATAGAAACAGTCAGGTGTGTCCCCCCAACCCTACTTAGACATGTAGTAACAATCAGGTGTGCTCCCCCAATCCTATATAGAAATGTAGTACCGGTCTGTTGCCCCCCCCAATCCAATGTACACACTTTGTAACAGCCAGGTGTGCTCCCCCCAATCCTATGTAGAAATGTAGTTACAGTCAGGTGTGCCACCCTCAATCCTGTGTAGCAATGTAGAAACAGTCAGGTGTGCCCCCATATCCTGTGTAGATATGTAGTAACAGTCAGGTGTGCCCCCTCCCCAATCCTATGTAGAAATGTAGTAACACGTATGTGTAAGTATAACACCAGGGGAGCACAGATGTCCAGAGGGGGCCAATGTAGCAGGATGGATTGCAGCATTTGTACAATATTCAGGTATGTGTGTGTTAGGTTGGTGTGTGTTTCATATTGTGTGAGAATGGTCAGTATGTATGCATGTTGAGGTTTGACCTGTTGGCCATTGCCCAGTACTCCTGATGACAAGGCCAAGTCCTCACAACTGCAGTGCCAAAGACAATTCCCACCAGTATAACACATGCTAGCAATAGGCCATTATAAATGTATGGTGGTAATATGTGTCACCATCTGAAAGAATGACATGCCATGGCTGTTGGGCTAGATATACAAGCAGTACACAGTGGAAAGTACCTACATACAGTATATAATGTGTAACTGTGAAATGGACACACCCTTGGAATTGTACATACAGGTATGCATCACATTATCTGGGCCTGTAGTAGGGTATATCGCTGTCGTTTGCCCAAACACTTGCAGATCACAAATGTGGTAGGACTGATGTGCTGGGAAACAGCTGATGTACCTGCACTTGCCAGCATAACTGGAATACCCCATGCATATCTGTGCATCAGATGCAAGTAGCATCCATAGCACACATGCACCCAGCTCACCCAAACACAACCCACTGGTACCCCTCTGGTTGTATCTCTGATGTTGGGAATGGGTACAATATGACCCCCCACCTGTATATGGCAATAGCGAAAGAATGCAGCATGCAGTGCAGGTGTCCCATGCAGATGTGTCCCTAGCTGTAGGTAGTACCCTGCCAGTATCCACACTACCTGATCAATAATGATAGAAAGTATTGGCATGAACACCTAGCACACCTACCCTGTCACCCCAGGGCAATATACTGTATGACGGTCTGGGACTGTAGGACTGACAGAATGCAACGGCCTGCTACAGCTGGCCCGCATCACCAGCAAATGGCCTACTGGCCTCTGACAAAGGGCTGTGTCTCACACATACTGCCAATGCATGTTATGTCAAGGACACCCAAATAACAACATAACACGCTCCACATATGCCATATTCAAAGCCATGTGGACAAACACAGTAACATGTCCACCATGTCCCACTGCATGAACTGTGGACCAACACCAAAACACAGCTGTGATAAGGTATTGCCACAACAAGATAAGGCCATACTGTCATGTCGATGGATGTACAAGTATGGGATTCTTTGCCAGTACTCACCAAGGTACTGAATCAAATACACAGACCCAGCAGCAAGTGCCTGCAGCTCCCTCTCCAGAAAGGCATAACTTACCATGGATATGTAGGTGTCTGTCCACAATACTGGACACAGCTGCATTCACCCTTGTTCCCCAGGACATCACTCTGAGCATGAATGTCCACCTGACAGTATTTGAGGACATAAAATATCACAGTGTATAAAAGTACACATGTCTGAATATCTCTGCTAAGACCAGTACCATGTAGCAGAAGCAGCACAGACACAATCACCTACAGTACACACTATCCCTTGCACAGTTTGTCCCCATATTGCCAAATGATCTATGGATACCCTGCAGAAACAATTTGCAACCTGTAGGTGTACAATACAAAGGTCTGCACTGGAGTACAAACTACCTGAAATGTGTCCACATATTCAATACAGAAGGGCATACTGGACATGCTCACACACTTAGAGAAATGAAGGCAATATCAGACAACAGCATTTTGAAAGGTCATACTGGGCATGTTCACACACTTAAACAAATGGAGTCCATGGCTGCAAACAACAGTGGACCATACATATCTGACAGTTACAGATGTTAGGGCATACACTACTTAGTATGCACCAGTCATGCTTTGCACACACATTGGATAGGAATGCAGACATATATCCAAGGACAACACACTATAATAAGACAAAAGTAGACATACATAGATGTGTGGAACAGAGTGACTGTGACAAAGAGCCATCCATCATGAGGCCTATCCCATCCAGCACACAGCCAAATGTCTACAACCACAGGATGTGTAAATGTCACTCACTGTAGAAATTAGCCACTGTTATCCATCAGCATTACAGACTATGTGGTGCAAGTGTTAGCTGTGCAACATGACTGTATAAGGCAGTCATCATCTAGCAGCTGTATACACGTACCTGTGGAATATAACCCTGCATGTGCCTGCATGTGGTGTGTCAGCCTCCAGATGAATGGGTTATGGTGCATGCACACACACTGCCCTCCCCATAGCCCTACTATGACAAGCCTGCTGATGTCATCCACTTTGAAATACACCTTTGGGAAGGGAATAGTTCAGTAATCTCTGTGGCATGTCATAAAACTGTGTAATGCTGTAGTATAATAAACTAGTTAGGGAGGAGTTCTAATCCCAGACATGGCAAGTGTGTGTGTGTGTGTGTGTGTGTGTGTGTGTGTGTGTGTGTGTGTGTGTATAGGGAGCAATGCCTTTTTAGGCTAGTCACACTCACTGCAATTTAAATGCCAACTTTGGCAAGGCTGCTAATGTCATTCACTGAAATACACCTTCGGGAAAGGTGTAGTCCAGTAATGTCCATGGTGCATTCTATAACTGAGTAATTTTCTAGTGTGATAAACTAGTTAGGTAGGAGTTCTAATCCCAGACATGGCAACTGAGTGTGTGTGTGTGTCAGTCTGTGTAGGGAGCAATTCCTTTTAGGCTAGTCACACTCACTACAATTCAAATGCCCTACTTTGGCAAGACTGCTGATGTCATTCACTGTGAAATACACCTTTGGGAAATGTGCAACCCAGTAGTCTCTGTGACGCGTCCTATAACTACATAATGCTGTAGTGTGTTAAACTAGTTAGGTAGGAGTTCTAATCCTAGACATGGCAACTGTGTCAGTGTGTGTAGGGAGCAATGCTTTTTAGGATAGTCACACTCACTACAATTCAAATGTCCTACTTTGGCAAGGCTGCTGATGTGATTCACTGTGAAATACACCTTTGGGAAAAGTGTAGCCCAGTAATCTCCATGGCGTGCCCTATAACTGCATAATGCTGTAGTGTAATAGAGTACTTTGGTAGGGGTTCTAGTCTCCCACATGGCAAGTGTGGATGTTTGTGTGTGTTTTTTTTGTTTGTGTAGGGAGCAATGCATTTTAGGCTAGTCACAATCACTACAGATCTAATGCCCTACTTTTATAAGGTTGCTCATGTCATTCACTGTGAAATACACCTTTAGGAAAGGTGTATCACAGTAATCTCCGTGGTGCGTCCTATAATAGTATAATGCTGTAGTGTGATATAGTACTCTGGTAGGGGTTCTATTCCCACACATGGCAAGTGTGGATGTGTGTGTGTGTGTGTGTGTGTGTGTGTGTGTTTCTAGGTTTGTGTAGGGAGCAATGCTTTTTAGGCTAGTCACACTCACTTCAATTCAAATGCCCTACTTTGGCAAGCCTGCTGATGTCATTCACTTTGAAATACATCTTTGGGGAAGGAATATTTATGTAAACTCCATGGTGCATCCTATAACTGCATACTGGTGATGTGTAATAAACTAGTTAGGTAGGAACTCTAATCCCACACATGGCAGGTGTGTGTGTGTGTGTGTGTGTGTGTGTGTGTGTGTGTGTGTGTGTGTGTGTGTGTGTGTGTGTGTGTGTGTGTGTGTGTGTGTGTCTGTCTGTGTTTGTCATTCATATCCTGTGGAGGTGTCTGTGAGTGTGTGACAACTGGACTCATTTTGAAGTGGGATTTGCAAATGTCTTATATGGTGGCCCTGTTATATGTCACAATGTCCACCTTACAAGGATAACAGATATGTAATCGCCGAGAGGCTGGGGTGCCAATCCATACCCCTACATGTGACATCAAGGCCTGGTGAACAAAGTTAGCATCCCTTGTATTACCCAGTGAACACTCTCAACCCATGTATCATACACAATAACACTTCCCTAGGCAACAACTGCTATGTTGATAGTACCCTGCATATTGCCCACATATAGTAACCATGGTGTGATTGCAGTGGACTATAGAAGGCATGGTACCCTGTCCATCAGTACAATAGGCACGTACATGCAGACAGTGCACCTTCAGTATGTTCCCCACTGGACACGTGCAACACCTGTGGTGCCATCAAATGTGACCCACATAGGACATACTATGCCTTAAATACATGCCCTGTATGGACAGATGTCACTGACACCAGGGAATACCTGTATCATGCTATCAATGTAGCTGCAAGGTCAACCTGCTGTCCATTACCATTTCCTGCCACATGAGGCCAGGACTGGCACATCTGATGATGACAATCTGTGTACACAACATGGGTCAGACATCCCAGGTACAGTTCCACATGTCACTGTACATGCATGTGGGATGTGTGCACTTTCCAGACACCATCCATGTCATGGACTAAAGAACACATACATGACAAGCAATGCACAGTAATGGCCACACACAATAGTTACCCAGGTGATTGGATGGTGAATACAATAACCACCTGTGTGAGTCAGTCCAGACACTGCACCCCTGAGCCACACTGCAGACCATTGTCATGTGGCCTGATGCCAAGATATACCCATCACCTAGCCTTTTATAGCCTTCTGGCACAGTCAACTACTACACACCCATGAAGCAATGCACCCATGCATTTAATTACTGGCACCCTGTGTCTGTGTGTGTGTGTGTGTGTGTGTGTGTGTGTGTGTGTGTGTGTGTGTGTGTGTGTGTGTATGATGCTTTTGACCACATTCACACTCAGTACATACCACCATTGGCATACTGAAGCATGCTGTCTGATGTCAGACACCTCCACATACCCTTTGCCCGTATAACCTCCGGTTAACCCCTGTGGTGCATGTGATACCTGCACAGTACTATATTTTGGCAAACTGACTAGTGAGAGGGTGCATTCCTGACCCTATCAATTGGGTCAATGTCTGTGAGTCCCTGAGAGAGTGAGGCTGTGTTGATGCTGACACCTGTTCATGCGGACAGGCATGTTTACTACACCTATCGTATCGCTACCATATCACTGATGCAGATGTCACTCACCATCACATATACGTTTGGAGAGCTCCTCAACATGTAAGCTATGTGGCACGCACATCCAATAACTGCATAGACATGTGATAGCAATACATAGTCAGTCAGGGGTTTGATACTCTGTACTGGTAGGGGTGTGACACAAACATGCTTAGGTTTTACTCTCCCACCCCTCCCTGACTTATCTTTGCCTCTGTCTGCCTCTCTCACTCCCTCTCTGGTGGATGTGGAGACTTACACCTGCTTTGCTTAGGCGGCAGCATGTGTTTTGTAAGTGATGCTGATGATCGGCTGATGGCCTCTGCACAAATTGCAACCCTCCTCTAGCTGACTGAATGTGTTACAGCTGTGGTAACATTCCCATAGTCAATTGCATGGAAACAAACTTCAATATTTAGGAATATCATGTTGGTGCTGGGCCTTTTCATTCACTGTGAGCAGGACCTGGATCTGTTGTTTGGCAAACAGCATCACGTATGGATTGGGGATTTACCTCTAACAGCATACAATGTGGAAACAGGCCAACACACATGATGGGGATGTGCCTGACATGACTACAGAATGTAAGTGTTGCTAGTATGCATTTGGAGTAATGTTGGTTTAACAGGGTGTGTGTGGATATGGCTGGTCTACACATTTTAATACCTGTCATGCCAGTGCTATGTTTCTGAGGAAACCCCCATCTGTAGGGTCATCTGCAGACTGGGCAGTTTGTGGTACCCTTTGTTTCTTGTGTTACTCACAGAGCACCTATCTGTGAATTGCGGGCGCATAATGCGAGGATTGCGGTCAGTACATGGTGACAGACATGAGAGTTACTGACTTCATATCCCTCATAGGACATATATCACAACAAACCCTGTTACAACAGTAAATGTATGAGGTTATCACATCAACATGTCAATATTGGCCCTGTGTTTATGCCTCCAGCCACAACTCTGTCAACCTTTGTACATATGTCATGCAGTAAGAGGTGCATATGTTCTGTACACCATAATATATTGACATCATATCTGATAACAAGTCAGTGAGATATCAGACTGCTACACATGTTATGTATAGTAGGGGTTATATTTGTGGAAATAACCTGGGCATTCTGTGGTTGTGTGTACAGTACTGAGGTATGTGTACATATGGTGATCGTTAGTGTGTGTATTGTGAACATGTGCGTTGGCCTGTGTACAGACTGTGGTAGATGTCATTGTTCTTGGTCCTGTTCTATCTGATGTTACATGCTGCTCCACTGTATGCTACCTACTTACATCAGCTTATATTTTTGTAGGGCAAAATATACACGTCCCATACCACAGACAGGCATTGGACCATACTGTGTAGTGGCCCAGTATATGTAGGGTTATTGTGTGAGTGGCAAATATGAGGATGGAGTTGATCAGATGCTCCATATACTGCAATATTACACTAGCTACCATATGTGGCTGTGGCTGGGTTCACATTGGTTATGGTTATGCACTTTCACACAGGTGTCTGTAACGCTGTGCTGTGACATGCCTGTAGAGCCTGCTATATGTGAAGGTACATGTGTATTCCCCCATAAGAAATGTAGGCCAGTTTTGTGGCAGTCTGCCTGTAGCCTGCACAATGCTTTGTTATATGCCTGGCAGTTTAGTGTACTTACCCAGTGTGATGTTATGTCCAGATACTTGCCAGATGTACTGCTGCCAGGCCACCATAGCAGTCATGTATGTCAGACAAAGCAGTGGGGTGCTGTTCAGATGTATGTCACTAACTAGTGGGTAGTATGTGGACATGGCACCTCTGTACCAGTGATTAGTATGTGTCAGGACAGACAGGGGTGTGTGAATGCATAATCTATGGGGGCAAATGTACACCATTGTTTACATGATATACCCATTTACATGGCTATGAACATCCACATTGTCAGGCTTGGTCCACATGTCTTGCACTAAGGGATTCTGTGTATACCTCTGGACTGACCAGAGTGTGTCAGACTGTCCACATTTTTTGGCCATATCTCTGCTGTAGTCCACAGGATCATTATTGTGCTAGCAGTGGTACTGTACTACGATGTCCTTAGGATGTCCGTCAGTGGCCAATGGCATACATGTTAAAAGCAGATGTGACCTTCCACACTCAACATGTCTGTGACGACAACCCCTATCACAGTAGCAATAGTCTACATATATACCTGCAATACATACCTGACATCCCTTTGCACTAAGAGGTTCATAGGTTGGTACTAGGCTATCGGCCCAAGGGCCTATACAAGCCTAGCCATAACAATTCCCTGGATATTTCTTCCCACAATATTTATGTCCCTGGACACCTGTCTAGCAGGGTGACTGACGTGATCCCCATGGTGAATTTCCTTTCTCCCATCCAATCGTCAATGTTACTTTTGAAGAAGGCCAAGGAGGCACTCTGCTTGACATGTATGGGCAGTCTATTCCAGAGTATGGGGAGTTTCTGGGACAAAAAACTATCCCTCCAGCATGTTTTGTTCATTGTGATGACAAGGTTTAGATCCCTGGAGCATGTGGCCTTGAGGGATTGGGAATTCTTTAAGTGGGGCATGTCCAACAGCTCAGGGTTTGACATGGCCTTGTATGTTAAGCAGAGATCGCCTCTGAGTAGACGATATGCCACAGAGTATAGCTGGAGTTTTTTTAGGCAGTCAGCAAAGGGCATCTGGTTCAGGCCTGTGATTCTTTTAGTGAGGTATTTCTGCGGCCTTTCCAGCTGTTGTAGATGTCTTGTGAGATACATACCAATCAGAGTGTTGTACTCTATAATGGGTCTAATGACGGATAAGTACAGTGGGGCAATGACCTCTTTTTTCTGGATGAAAAGCCCTTAGTAAAGAGGTGTGCCACATAGAAGGATTTCCTGACTGTTGTGGTGATGTGGTTATCGAAGGTGAGACCACTGTCCACCTGTGTCCCTAGGTGTCTCATCACACTTTCGGTGTTTAGTGTACTGCCACCTATGTGGTAATTCATAGGTACATGGTTTTTCAAAAAGGGGATATCTATGCATTTCTTAGCATTAGGCTTGAGCTCATGGCTCTGGTACCAAGCATCTGTTTCTGTAAGGCCATTTTGGTTGGGACTATTGGGGGTGAGGTAGGGCTTCACTCCATGTTCAGGACATATGATGAACATATATGTATATATACTTATCCATATATCTATATAGATATATACACATATACATATCAACATGTATAGATGGTACACATTTATATATATATATATATATATGTATATATATACATATAAACACTCAGACATATACATATACACAGCAATATATATCTACACATATACAGATAGAGATACATATGCATATATACTTATGGATATCTACATATATATTGACAGTAATAGATATATCAAAATAGATATGTATGCATATACAGTTATTGCTATCTACCTATATATATATATATATATATATATATATATATATATATATATATATATATATATATATATATATATACACATAATTAGGCATATCTGTACACATAGGATGCGCATACATATATATATATATATATATATATATATATATATATATATATATATAGATATAGATATATGTACATATGAAGAGATGTACACATAGCCACATATATGTTGCACTATACAGATGTGTATACAGACATATGTATGAATATACATGTGTATGTACATGTAGACATGTACATACACATGTACATGTCTACATGTAGACATATATCAACCTATTATATGTATATATCCATATTCCTGTCATGTGTAAACCTCATGGCTGTGTATACTCTCCTAGATGTATCTCACCGTATGTATCTGCTATGTGTACATTATGAAAAACAACATATGTGATGCAACAGTCATATTAATAACAAGTACTACACAATTGTGGAAGTAAAGGCAATTGTTCAATACTAATCAATATATGTATTGACAGATATATTGGAAAAAAAGCAGCTGTCTTTACAATGGTCATGGCATAGTGGTTAAGTGTTGTGACTTTAGTGTACAGGGTCCTGGGTTCAAGACCTGCAAGGGCCATTCATTTTGTTGCTGGGCAGAACAAGGTCTGTCAGATACAGAGTGGTTAAGGCAGCTTTGAGCAGTTTAAGCGTGCTTTTATGGGTTTACGCAACGTTAAATTGTGCTAAGCTATGGTCAAATATACAGGCGCTTACACAGTACAGGCTTCACTCACCAGTGCACAAATCAGATTAGCAATTATATTGCAGCAATGTTGATACCTGCTAAGCATGGCTTAGCCCTGGTAACCAGTTCACACCACCCAGTCTGATAACATAGCAGGGTAATGACATCTGTAATAAGTGTATGTAATTTGGGATGTATCTCACCTGACAACTGCAGCAGTTGGAAAGACCCCAAAAGTTCCTCACCAAGAGGATAAAGGGTCTTAAACATATGTCATATGCTGCCCGACTGAAAAAACTCCAGCTCTATTCAGTCGCATACCGCCTACTCAGAGGTGATCTGTGCCTGACGTACAAGGCCATGTCCAATCCTGAATTAATGGACATGCTCCATCTCAGAAAATCCAAATCCATCAGAGCTACGAGAACAAGTGACTTAAACCTCAACACAGAAATAAATAGGACGTGCTGGAGGGACAGATTCATAACCCAGAGGCTCCCTACACTCTGGAACAGAATCCCAGTCCATGTTAGGCAGAGCCCCTCACTGACTCTATTCAAGAGAAATCTCGATGAGTGGATGGGAGATCGTAGGTTTACCCCGGGGGTCATCTCTGTGTCACTACTAGACAGAGGCATAGTAAACTAAACCCTAAAAGGGCGTAGTATTCTCATCCTAAGGGGTGGTGTAAGCCACATACACTCTGGCTAGGCTTATAAATGCCTTAGGGCAGATAGCCTAGTACGAACCTATGAACCTATGAACCTATAATTCCATGTACAATACATGTGCCTATGTGTTGTCATTACAGTAGCAAGGGGGTGTGAGTGTCATGTCTGGGACAGAGACATATATCAGACTTGTACAGCACTGTTATCCATGGGACTGTGTTACATATAGGGGTAGTAACCCAGGGTATTTGCTGTCACACTGGCATGTAGTGTATCATGGCAGTACTACTGTTGACAGTGCTTACCCAGGCAAGAGTTGGGTGCTAAATGTAGTACTGACAACAGGCACACCTGCAGGCATAGCTGGACTCCCTGCTGTATCCCTGGTGTGTGAGCTGTGTCACAATATATAACCCCTACTGGGTAATGATCTGACATGTGGAATGTAGTTGTAGACTACAGTCTGTACAACACATGATAGTGAGGTCTCCTGACATGTAGTTATGGCATACATATTGTTGTCAAATGTCAATCTGTTGACACATTCATCCTACTGCATAGCTACTTGCCAAGCTGATGACTGTCAGTCCCTGTATAGATGTGCAGATGACAGGTATCCAGTTGGGATATGTACAGCCATCCTAAGCTTGATTGACACTGACATGTCAGGCCAGCTGTGTAAGAACTAGCATGTATTGGAGATAACACCCTGTATGCACCACACGCCATGGGTACCTCCACTACACTACCACAGTCAACAGAACATGCTTGGGTACAGGTCTCCATCACAGACACTAATCATATGTTGTAATGCATGTTGCATGCATGTCCACTTGATCACCTCAGTGGCCATGTACAGGAGGCACCTGGAGGAATGACTGATGCATGTCACTCTCACCCTGAGGGTCACCACAGTAGTGTCTGTCGATAGATTGCCTACTGCCACATGGCAGGTGGCAGGATACCACTCTACACACAACCCCTACACACCCCGTCTCTCCTTGGACAATAGCTAGGTACACAGCTATGAACACCTGCAGTGATGCACCCAAGTACTGACACATGTGTATGTGTGCATGACTGAGTATAGCAGTGTCTGTGTGTTATGCACACCAGTACATGGGAATTCCATGAGGGCCTACACAACCACCGCAACACCCATTGCCATAGCCAGTTGTAGCTGCTGCTGTATAGGATATTACTTGTACTCTGTTAAGCTCCTCTCCATACCGGCTACATGAGCCTTGCAGTACCAGCACATCAGTGTTGTACAAATGGGTTGATAGGCAAGGGATACCCATTGTGTTCTGGCAAGTGTGTGTAAGTGTGCATGTCTGTTTATCTATAGGGTACAGTATTCTGAGGCAACATACTCCTATTACAATACCAATTGCCACACAGTAGTACAGAAAGTGTTATTGCTGCCCATAGGTGAGGCATGACAATGCAATACCCTATTGTGTGTGTGGCATGTGCATTAGATGCATATCCCTATAGTACCACTGTTGGGATCTACAATGGGTTGTATCGCAGTCATGGCCAATGTGTGAAGGTGGTTATGTCAGAGTGTCATCATGGGTTTCAGGGAGTAAAATATCCACTGGGGATGTGGGTGCTGTGTACATTGTCATTACACTAAGGTACACCCAGTATATGTCCTATGTACCACATTATGGTTACTACTGTCACCATCAACCATACAGGTAACTGATAGCACAATCCAGGCCAGTTATGCATATCCTGTGTGAGGCCTACCTGTA